>NC_000084.6:10267500-10567500 GCF_000001635.26 Mus musculus | reverse complement strand
GATAGAAATCTTACTTGTTGTGCCAGAAGACATCTTTTGAAGAGAAGGAATTGGTTGCTGACTTTATCCAGGAACTAGGGCCATTTTTTTTACAAATGAACTCAGGACTGGCAACAACCATATGGTTGTTCCATTTTCATAAAATTGGAAACAATGCAGTAATAGCTTATTATTGTTTTGTTTTTTTAAAGAAGATATTTTATTATCTTTTACAGAAATTTATGATTGTATTTTATCTATAGTTATTTAGACATGTTTACATGCAGCAGAT
Organism: Mus musculus; assembly: GCF_000001635.26. Lineage (NCBI taxonomy): Eukaryota > Metazoa > Chordata > Mammalia > Rodentia > Muridae > Mus > Mus musculus. The sequence goes on along the minus strand of NC_000084.6, from coordinate 10,567,229 downwards.
AATTGTTCATAGTGGACTGAAGATTAATGCAAGGACTATGGTCTCATTGATAAGTATATTTTGAAGTTCTTAATATGGAAATATACCAGTGTAGCTTGGTACTGTATTTTTTTATATTGATCTGCTGATACCAGTTATAGGTTTAAAGATTGTATTTTCAAAATGAAAACCAGTGCTTTTGAGTTACTATTCAAAGAGGGTACAGTATTACACACTTAAGAATTTGAAGTTACTAAAGTGTACTCTTAAGTATACCCCACAGAAAAGGAGAGCTCCAAGTGAAAGGACTTGTATAATAGCAAGTGTCTCCATTGCTTATGTTTCTGAGACTGATGGTGGAAAGGTCTCTCCTGTGGGGAGCCATAAATGACTAGAGTCACAAAGAACTACAGAATAGTTGTAAACTAAATGTGGACGGCTTGGTATCTGCGTTGTTATTCCTCAGAAATACTGCACTGAGTATACGCCCTCATTACTGGACTTCATCTTGATACTTGTCTGTCCTTCATAGTGCCCTCTACTTTTAAAGGGTTATATGTCGAAAAACTGCTGTGGCCTTTTATGACCTGTATATAATGTAGAATAAAATAATAAAATACTTGATAGCTTTTTCTAAGTGATAAATGTACTTGATACAATGTTATATTGAATGTTTGTACCCTTTCAGGGAGTTTCTTTGGTTTGGGACTGAAATAAGATTAAAACACAGGCTTCTTAAAGGTAGTTCTCACTAGCTTGCAATTTTTTTGAATATTTTAATATTAATTTAAAAGAACCACAGTACAAGAGTGAAGCGCCACTGTGGTTTCAGTTAGATCATCTTTATGGGCTGAAATGATCATATCTCCACTGAAAACCTATTAGAATTTATGATTAGCAGTCGGGTGTACATTTTACCCCAGCCCGTAGATTTGTTCTTTTATTATTTATGGAGTGGTGTCACACTGTACTCCTTCGTGAGCAGAATGGTTGGGTGTAATTATTTTCATTCTGTCTCAAAAGCAGGGTTCCAGCTTTTCCCTTTTCTAAAGGTTTTACATTTTATTTACTGTGAATATGTGAGCACCACATGTCTGCCTGGTGCCTGGCATTGGATTTTCTGGAGGTGGATATACAAGATGGTTGTGAGCTGCTCCCCGTAGGGGTAGGGAACTGAACTCTGGACTTCTGCAAGAACAGCAAGTACTCTTAATTACTGAGCCCTCTCCAGCCCAAATTTCCTCCTTCCATCCCCACTCATCCTCACCCTCACCCTCGTCCTCACCTCCTCCTCATCTTTCTCTTGTTGAGACAGGGTTTCACTGGAACCCTGGCTGGCGGTGAACTCAGGAGATCTGGTTGCTTCTGCCTCCTGAATGCTGGGATTAAAGGCGTATGCAGCTATTAACTTCTGTTCGTTTGTTCTCTCTCTCTCTCTCTCTCCCTCTCCTTCCTTCCTTCCTTCCTTCCTTCCTTCCTTCCTTCCTTCCTTCCTTCCTTCCTTCCTTTCTTTAATTTATGTGTATGTACATGTATGCTAGAAATTGAATGCGGGTTAACTGCAAGAATGGCACGTGTTCTTAATTGCTGAGTCATCTCTTCAGCCCTGATCTGACTTTTGACATTATCAGTTTCCTTGAAATTAAGACTCTTCTAGTCATCTTCCTTCTCCTTATTTGCCTGATAAGTACCTTGATGTAAGCACAGTGAAAATTTTGGATAGTTTTAGTTCTCTGGTCCTGTTAACTTCATTAATACAGGTCCCATTTCCATGTGAGCCTTAACACTACTTGGACTAGCAGGTTGTGCTTGACGAAGACCGAAAGGGAGAACAGGATAAGAGCACTGGTTGGTTGCTTTAAATGTTGTTGTTACTGGGAAGGAAAGTTGCAGATACTTTTCACATTAGTAGTAATAATAACAACAACAACAATAATAGTAATAACCCAACCCCTCAAATTTGACAGTCTAGGTATTTCTCTAAGAATAGTACCATTTGAGTGTGTCAGACTCTCTGTTTAGTGTTGCATCGTGAAAACCCAATAAAACAAGGTTTCTGCCAGGCAGTGGTGGTGCATACCTTTAATCCCAGCACTCGGGAGGCCGAGGCAGGCAGATTTCTGAATTTGAGGCCAGCCTGGTCTACAGAGTGAGTTCCAGGACAGCCAGGGCTACACAGAGAAACCCTGTCTTGAAAACCAAAAACCAAAACCCCAAAACTAAGGTTTTTTTCTTTCTTTCTTTTTAAGATGTACTTTTTTAAAAGTTTTTTTTAAATTTTATTGTTTATACTCCATATTTTATTCCCCCCCCCCCATCTACCCTGACTGTTCCACATCCCTTACCTCCTCCCCACCCCCTATCTCCACGTGGATGTCCCCACCACCCCTACCCTACCTAACCTCTAAACTCCCTGGGGCATTGTCTCTGAATGAGCACAGGCTCGGCAGTCCTCTACTGTATGTGTGTTGGGGGCCTCATATCAACTGGTGTATGCTGTGTTTGGTGGTCCAGTGTTTGCGAAATCTCGGGGGTCCAGATTAATGAGACTGCTGGTACTTATTTTTATGTGCATTAATGTTTTGCCTGCGTGTATTTCGGTGAGGGTACCAGATACTCTGGAAGACAGTTGTGAGATGCCATGTGTATGCTGTAAATTGAACCTGGGTTCTATGGAAGAGCAGCCAGTGCTCTTAACCACTAAGCCATCTCTCCAGCTCAAAATAGGGTTTAAAAGAAGAGACTCTGGAGTTTTGACGAGCAGCCTGTAAAAAATGTTGAAGCACTGAACTCTAAACTCTTAACATAGGGATGAAGGTGAAACAATGGATGTGCACTGGAAAGACAAGTAAAGCGTTGTTTCTAACTGCCGAGGTGCATCGTGGCAAAGAGTTGGGGGTAAGCAGGAGTTTCTCTTTGCCTTTCAGCAGACAAGTTGAAAGCTAAGAGTGAAAATCAGGATATGGATTGGGAGGGTTTGGTGGGGAAAGGCAGGCTCAGTTTTGGCCGAGGTTTAAGGTGGTTACAGACTTCCAAGTGAAATTACCACCTTCACAGTTGTGTATGTGGAGCTAGAGTTTGAGAGAGGTTTGTGCTGTTACTTGATGGGTTAGATGAGATCATCCGAGGCAGTAAAGGGAAAACGAGATCTGTGAGGAACACCAGCGTCTGGGAGTACTTGCAATGGCATAAACAAGGAAAAGAGATTTCTAGAAGAGTGATGGAAACCAAAGAAACAGCCTCAGAAACAAAGAGGGATCCCATCACCACTGTCAAAGCACAGTTGAGAAGGGCGTCTCCATGGTGCTAGAAAAAGCAGCACCTGTTAGAGGCAGTGACCATAGTCAGACTTCAGAAGAGATTTGTATAATAGCTGCTTAGATAAATTTCTGTTACTGGCCCTCAGTTGTCTGTCCTTTCTGAAAGTATCAAGCATAGGAACCATGAGTTTTGATCCATACCTTGCCTGTGTGGATGATTTCTCAAGCAAGAATTGAAGATCACACTTGATAATCTGTGGGTGTGAACTCAGTGCATTTACCAAGAGCTTGGACATAAATTCAGACCTACTGTGAAATTTATTGGTTCTTGTTTGCCTGGCCTGGCTGCCCAGTTATGTGGAAACACAGCTTCAATTTACTGAGAGTTAAGATTGCTGAGTCAATTACTGCAGTAGTGATGGACACATATATTTTTCTCATAGCTTCCGAGGAAACAGCCTTGGAAACTCAGTAGTTGGCATGTTGTTAGACTTTCCAGGGCAGTTATTTTGGCAGATATGAAAGCTGCTTCCTCTCTGCCTGTCACTAGACTTGAAAATATTTATTGCTGCTCTGATGGCTTTTGGCTTAGATGAGTGGTTTTGTTTTAAATTCTGTTATTAATAAATGTTCTTTATATATTAGAACTAAAAAGCTTTTTTTCTAAGAGTAGGTAAGAGTAGATGGACTTTATAAATAAATAAATCTACGATTAATAATAAAACCCATAATTTAGGATTCACCAAAGTAAATACAGTTGCTTTCCATGTAGATCTGTTATCTGTAATCGTGTAGCCGTCTGCAGTTTTCTAGTAGAGGTTTTGCTGATATAGCTGCTTTAGGTGAGTTATACCTTTCATTCACCACTTACTTAGGGTGGTTGTTTGTTTTGTTTTGTTTTGTTTGATTATTGTGCCCAAATAGTAGAAATTTAGAGCCTTAAAAGGCATGATAACAGAACTTCCATGCTTTTCTTAGACATTGTCAATTATGGAACTCATTTCACCTTTTAACATTCGGAAAATTTGGTTTAAAGAAAACAAGCTTTTCAAAGCTGAGGAATGGGAGGGAATTTTAATACATTCACCAAATGAAAGAACAAGAACATACTGTAGACATAAGTTAAGACAGCTTAGAGTCATAAACAAAATGTGAGGTAGACTGACTAGTGAGTGAAATTCACCAAGTTTTGGTGAAGAAAGTTTTACAGTAACAGTAACACAGATGCCCCTTTCTAACAATCATAAGAAGCAGTTGCATGAATTACAGCCAAAACTCGACTACAGCATTTCTAAGTTTAGTTTACATTCAATATTAACCTGTGTGAACTGTCACACATGCCAAGGTTCAACAGGTCTGCAGGTAAGTTACCAGGTTTGCCCTACCTCAATGTCTTAGTGAATCTATTTGTCCTACCTTAGTGTCCTCAGGGATGGAAGGTAAAATCAAACACACCAAGACATGAATTAACAAGTCATGGTGGCCTGGGCTTGTGCAATTTCATCCTTAAAGAGGACCTAGCATTCTCTAAAGAATTATACTGATTTAGGTCATTTTAAAAGATCCAAGCCTTAATGAAGTTAGGCTTTGGAGACAAAGAGGCAGGTAAATTGAGCTTTCTCAACTATTGGAGTGATGGCCTTTTGGTTTTATTCTGGCATTTCTCTTGAACAGAGTTGAATAGTATTTACAGTTCATGATCACTTGAATTTCTAGATTGTAGCCCTAACCTGGAGTACTTGCATTAAAGTATCTTAGTTCAAAAAGAATAAACCAGTAAGCACTCCTAAGAGGCCTCTGCCCCTCATAAAATTGTTGTGGAATTATTTCAAGTATTCATCTTACATAGTGTTAATGGAATATTGCACAAACAGTGGCTTTCTTGGTATTACCTGCATTGGTTCTGTTCAGCAAAGGAAGAACACGTATCTAATTCCTATCTAACTCAGACTTCCCTGGAAAGTACCTCTTTGCTGAAATGCTGCTGTTCTAAAGCTAAGGAGTAAGCATTTTTAATAAGGCAAGGTCCTCTTTGAAGGTCAATTAAAAATGGGGTTAAAAGGAATTATCCTTTTAAAATACATTTAAAACATCATATGTAGCTATGTTAAACCAAGAGATCTGCAGAGCATTTCCTTCTAATACATCCCATCCTCTGACTAGCTGTAAAGTTCTTGTTATCCCTGGATAACCAGATCCATCACCTAACACTCCCAGCAATGCAGGCTCATTAGGGCTCTTAGTAGTCTCAGGTCCTAAGACAGATTCAAGTAAAAGTGACTGTTTTAACTGGAGATAAAAATCATACACATGGGCTGAGAAAAATCCACAAACCAGAGCAATTTCAGTGTAAACTTCCAATAGGTTATTGTAGAATATTTTCTCAAAATGTTTCTGATTAAAATATTTGGTTAGAAATACATAGAAACTTATTCCTCCTACTGTTGGTATTAGTCATACACTACCTGCTAACTTTAATGAGTCCACATCAATGAGTCTAAAAGACTCTTCATGGAATTTTCTTTACTTGGGGAAATTGTCACTGATAAAATTATAAGGAAAACTTGTCTATGGTCTGTTTTCTGCCCCACTCATTTTTATGTGTCAGTGCAGCACAGCAGTTACTCACTGAGTTGTTGAAGGATGCTAAGCCTGAGCTGATGAAACCAGATAGTTAAGACTCCACACTAGAATCTCAGCGTGATATGTGGGTTTCCAGGTGCTCACTTTTAACCAACACAGTGGTATGGCATAACTGCAGAGTGCATCACTGTATGCTTAAAGACTGCAAGTGGGAAAGACAAAGGAGTTCAGCTCAGAGAACCTTCATAAATGCACACAATGTCTGCTCTGCAGTTACTGACTTTTTTGTTGTTGTTGTTGTTGTTCAGTTTAAATAGTAAACTTTTAACTCCTGTGGAAATTTTGCCAAAGGTTTCAATACATATAAGATTATAAAATTTAAACTAACACTGCACAGAAAAAGACAAGCTACTTCTTTTTAAATACAAATATCTTCTACATTCTATCATTTCAGACCCCTGAGTAATACTGTACCAAAGTACAGATCTGAAGAGAAACTGAGGGTTCAGGCCTCAAATGTTAATCTTCAAGTCATTCCACACCAGTGGTGTATCTCATGTAACACATTCAGGCTGGTTAATGCTGACAGTCCCCTGTCCCCCAACATAGTATGGTAGAAAAAACAATGTGGACTTCACATTTGTTCTCCAGAATACATCCTCGGGCTCCCACAGGCAGAGCACACCCTAAGTAACTGCATAACTGCCCACTGTAGCATTGACCTGAACCTGGGTCCTGTCAGCAGAACTGAAGGAGGACAGTGCCCCCAAAGACCTTGGTCACATTTGGGGAGTTCTTTGGAGAAGAGATAAATATGTTGCACTTTGCTCCACAGTGATTGTACTTTAAAGGAAAAAAATCCCCAATAATTGTTTGTCCCACCCCCTTAGGGGTATGTTTGTTGTTTTTGGTCTCTTCAAAAACTCAAACATGGCGTCCAGTAAGAAAGTAGAGAGGCTTGTCATCACTGCTGTTAGCAGTTTGAAACTCATCCCGGAGGCGGAACTGCCACTCATCCTCTAACTCTAAGCGGACAATTGTTTGACGTAAGGAGCTTCTGTCTTGGCAGATGACACACAGGGTAGCACCTTGAGGGAGGAAGTTGATTACATTTGTAAGAATATAACTACCTTTGGAAACCAACATATAGGTAGAGAAATCATTTTTAAATTATTTATTTATTGTACAAGTGCTCTGTCTGCATATATGCCTGCATGTTAGAAGAGGGCATCAGATCCCTTTATAGATGGTTGCTAACTGCCATGTAGTTGCTGGAAATTGAACTTAGATCCTCTGGAAGAGCAGCCAGTACTCTGAGCCATCTCTCCAGCCCCTAGATAATTCATTTTATCTCAAGTAGTTTTGCAAAAGTTTCAAGGAGCATGAAGTGATTATAGAGGGAAGTTTCTTTCAGCCACAGACCTTCCCTCCTATAGTGTCTGATGTTTCTTTTGTCTTTTTCTAGAACAGGGTTTCTCAACCTTAGAACTTAGTTGTGTGTTGGGTGCTCTTCTGTGCCTTGTGGAATATTTAGCATATCCCTAGCTTCCTGCCCACTGTTTGCCAAATATACCTCCCTCCCCATACACATACAGTGACAACCAAAAATCTCTTGAGGCACATCCCCTTCTACTTGAGAACCACTGTTACATACACACAACAAAAACTCAAGTTTTGATTGTACAGTGTTCGGAATGTCACTTTTATCACTGGCCTTGGTTCATCTTGTCAAGAGTATTTGTAATGCTGGATTTATAGATTATTCATAGGTAAGTTTTACCTTTTTCATGATGCATACCTATTAAGACAACTTTAATTTCTGTGCCAGAGTGTCTAGGAGGAACAATTATGTAATTTTTCTGTAGTTGATTTCTGATCCAGTCAAATGATTTTAGACTGTATATACTGCTTATAAACATGCATATGTAGAATCAACCTAGCTTCTGTCTTAACTAGGCGTCAGAAGCGTGTTTTTCTAGAGTAAATAACAGTAAAGGCCTGTTTAAGAAGTCACAGGGGCTGGAGAGAGGGCTCAGTGGTTAAGAGAGCCTTTCTGCCTCTTTCAGAAGTCCTGAGTTCAATTCCCAGCACCCACATCAGATGGCTTACAACCTTAAGTTCCAAGTTGTCTGCCACTTTCTGGCCTCTGCAAGCACTTGCACACATACCCACACATAAAAATTGTCTTTGAAAGTCGTAGATCTTATTATTCACCTGAACTTAATTTAGTCTTATGATAACAGAGCATGGTCTTCCCCAATAACATTAGTAGCCCTGGTTTAGAATCAAAATACCCAAATTACTGGCCAAAACTTTGATGGCTTGTGTGGTATTCAACTCTTGATCATTATTTGTGTGTGTGTGTGTGTGTGTGTGAGAGAGAGAGAGAGAGAGAGAGAGAGAGAGAGAGAGAGAGAGAGAGAGAGAGAGAGAGAGAGAGAGAAAAGAATAGCATTTATATTCAGGACACTCAGTTGACTTACCTTTTAGAAACTTGAATTTCTTGAGAAGATCAGCACCTACAAAAGAGTCGCAGAGGTACAGGAGGAGTCCACTGAAGAACACCCCTTCACAATTGACGTTGCTGGAGTGTGGTCTGGAGCTGACATAGCATATGGCTACCTGAAAGTAGTAAGCAGAAAAAAAAACGACTTTCAGAAGCAAAGAAAGGGGCTATACCTTTAGTAAGAAATGCTGTGCCTTCCTCTTCAGCTTGGGATGCAAGGTGAAGGAGTGAAATCTTTCTCACTGAGTGAGTTGGTTATTCAAGCTTTGTACTCACTATTTAATATTCAGATATCTTTCACTCTCTCAAGGCAGGTGTCTCTCTCTTTCTCCCTCTCCCTCTCTCTCCCTCCCTCCCTCCCTCCCCCCCTCCCTCCCTCCCTTTCTTTCGTTTTTCTTTTTTTTTTATTTTTTTATTTATAGTCCTGACTGTCCTAGAACTTGCTCTGTAGACCGGGAAGATCTGCCTGTCTCTGCCTCCTAAGTGTTGGAATTAGAGGCATGGGCCACCAATGCCCAGTGATCTTCCATATTTTAAAGTATCTAATTAATTTACTAATAAGTAAATAAGTATATCATTATTCAACAAATATTAAGAAAAGGTGTGTGTGTGTTTTTAAAATCATACACTTTGGGGCTAGAGAGTTGGCTCAGTGGTTTAGAGCACTGCTGTTTTTTTAGAAGCCCCAGATTTAAAAAAAAAAAAAAAGATTTATATATATGAGCGCACTGTAGCTGTCTTCAGACACACCAGAAGAGGGCATCTGATCCCACTACTGATGGTTGTGAGCCACCACGTGGTTGCTGGGAATTGAACTCAGGACTTCTGAAAGAGCAGTCAGAGCTCTTAACTGCTGAGCCATCTCTCCAGTCCAGAAGCCCCAGATTTGTTCCCCAGTATCCACATGGCTGCTCACAATCACCTGTGACTTTAGACTTTTAGATTTTTAAAAAAGATTTATTATAAGGGTATATTACATTATTGAGGATAATAAAATGTACTCTCAAGATAATCCCAAGGAAAAACTTAGTTGTAGAAAGCTAGAGGTACAAGTAGCAATTAAAATAGTAGATTAAAACTAGGGAATGGAAAAATAGAGATGACAGCTCTGAAGGTCTCACAGAACTTGTGCTTACTTGTTCAATAACCATTGGGCTCTTACATATGCTAAGAGACTGTGTGCCTGACAAGAACTGGATCTAAATTCACATTATCACAACATGGTCTGATAGGTGTCAACAAGTAGGGAAAGCAGCTGCTTCTGTCCAAGTCATCAAGGCAGGCTCTTCAGAGTAAGGAAGGACACCAGAGGTAACCATGTCACTGGCTAGTTCTGTTCATGTGGGACCCCCTTGAATCATATTGTTATTGTCTCTCTTAGAACCATCTTAAATTTTCAATGGGACTGAGAAGGGGGAAGAGATGGATATGGCACCCAGGTGTAGACAGTCCCGCCTTTACCTCCTGTCCAATGTTAAGGTAGCAGTCAATGGCCAGCACAGGACTCTTGAAGTTATGGATGGCTTTAGGGAAGAGTTTATATGAGGCATGTTGAAGGAACTTCTCCAGGAGGAACTGTGCAGGGGCTGCCAGGAGTGTGTGTTCACTGTCAGGGGCGCAGACGTACTGAAGGGGCAGGATGGGGACTACGTTCTCTGAAACCTGAAATCAGATGGTCATGGGAGATGTGCCTGTCAGTGAATGAAATGTCTTAAGATCACAATGGATTGCATCCTAATAGCTTCCATATACATTACCCCCGAAGAATATCTGAAATTATATAGTACTGAATCCTACATGAATGTTTATACACACAATCTATAATTTCTAAATTAGGCACAAAATATGTGGGTGGTCTCTTGACTCAAAGCATAGTATTTTCAGGCCGTGGTTGACAGTGGTAAGGCTCCAGATAAAGGAGGGCTCCTATGGGCTGGAGAGCAGGCTCAGTGGTTAGGATCGTTAGCTGTTCTTGCAAAGGATCAAGGTTCCCTACAACCACATGGTAGCTCAAAACCATTCTAACTCCAGATCTAAGGGGTCCTTTTATGGCCTCCAAAGGAATCAGGTACATGTACATGCATACATGTATGCAGTAGATTCATAAACACAAAATAAAACGTATCTTACAAAAACTAGCAACTAAAGAAGGATTGCTGTATTAATAGTTGCCTGATGGATTCAGATTTCTCATTTTCTATATTTCTTCATTTGCCCACTTCAGAAATAGTATAATGTTCTTTAAGTTACAGCAAGAATTTCTGGAATATTTCTGTATTTAAGGAATACTTTATAGTGTTTGGGCATTTCTCAGCTCCAGCTAAGTAGTTGACAAGCTGTAGTAATCAGCTAGCATGAAGACTCCCTGGAAAGGGTATAGACAATAGTCTTTTTCAAGCTTTGAGCTGTAATATTTTCTTTGAAAGACAAGCTAAGGACCAGACAAGCATTTTTATTGTATTTTTCTCCTGTGTTACATAGGAGTTATCACAATATAAGGACTTCTGTGTTGGAAGTTGGATGCACTCTTTTAGTCGCAATGCTTGAGATCTCTGAGTTGGAGGCCAGCCTGGACTACATAGTTTCAGGACAGCTATGTAGAAAACCTGTCTTGAACCAAAACCAAACCCAATTAATAAGTAAATAAGCAAGTATGCAAGCTTTGATGTAATCTTTAAGGCAACAATTTTGTTGAATTACCAAAAGTGAAGTTTTTTGTTCTAGCTGAGCCCTCGCTGACAAATGAAGCTGCACATGGAGGCCCCCCCAGGATCACTTCCCTGTCCACATTGCCAGTACTTTAGTGACAAAGCTACTTATAAGAAAGCACTTGTGTTTCATTTCAACAGTTGCATCAAACTTTATAAGGCTTACCATGAGCTTTGGTTTAATGATGAAGTCCCTTTGCCCTCCAACCTGAACGTGCTTCTTCATGAGACTGAAGTTATTAAAGCGGCAGATGAGGAGGCCACTGCTGTTTGTTCTCAGGTTAAAGTCAACGTCTTCACAGAAATACCTAAATCAACAACAGTGATAGGTTTCTTTGACTTTCTGCCACATCTCAACTATGATAACTACACAGAGAAATGAGTGACAGATAGGAGGGAAGGGCCCAAAACATGGACCTTATCCTCAGGAAGTTGGCCCTCACTCTACTGATTTGAGCATTATAGCTTTAAAGGAAGGAGGAAAGAATTTTGTCTGTTATGCCACAGGTTTTAGGTAACCTATCAGAAACAGGACTATACATCCTGTGTGTTCCAGCGGGAAAGCCAGAGGTCTTGTGGTTTTAAAATTCTGGTTACATACTCGATGAAGCAGTGGGTATTCTAATAGCTGCAGGTTGAGGTTGGATATAAAGAGTGACTTTGTGGTCTCTAATACCATTCCTTGGCCATTTGAGGTTTCTCAGGAATGTAGTATAATTAATTAAAGGGGCCTGCCTTCTGCCTTCTCCCCATGGAGTTGTGGGCCTTACAACACTGGAGAGAGTATTTTCCTTCCTAGTTCTGAGGATGAATATGGGGTTAATATTGGACATTCACAGGTCTACACATTGAGCAGTATTAATTATGAATTTTGTTTCTACTTGAATTCTTGATAAATAATCAGATGGCTAACCTGTTTTCTATTTTTGCAGAACAATATCAAGGGTCTACGTCATGCTAGGTCTGGGAGCACATATCTGTAGTGCCAGCACTCAATAGGATCACAAGTGTGAGGCCAGCCTGGACCACATAAGGAGTTCTGGGCTTATTGTCCGAGGCAAAATACAAACAATGTAGAGGTTGAAGTGGGCAATACCCTCTGATAGATAGCAGGATGACCTGCATCCATGAGCCTGACCTACCTGTTGAAGTCATACTGTACATTCTGAGTTAGGTCTATATTGAGGAGAATGAAATCATGCACATGACATCTTGAGAACGGGGCCTTTAGGCTCTGTGAAGTCAGCTTGCTGTTCCATTTCTGTATGCCCAGGATTGCGTAGTGGATAATTTTTGGTGTGGCTTCAATATGCTGCAAGACGCTCTTCAGGGACACATTCTTACTGGAAATTCCTGCTTCTGTAGGCTGGCTATAAAATGTAAAGTTAGTTTATGAAGAACCAACACTACTATATCTATATTAAATCCTGTAAAGGATATAATAAGATAATTTACAAAGTCCAGTCATGCTGACTGTCATGAGAAGCTGGCCTTTGGTGGTAGGTCTTATCACCTTTAGGGCAAAAAAGGAAATAATCTAGTTCATGTTTCAGAGTCAATAATGAACTTGAGTTGCCAAAGACATGACCAGGGTTTAAAAGTACAGAAACATCCAGTTCAGATTATTACATATAATAAAGAATTCTATGCATACTTCACTGATTTCAAGCCCACAGAAGAAATGGTGGGAAATCAGTGTTTCGTTAAGGATACTGTTGAGTTTTAGCAGCAATTTAGCAAACTTGTTAACTATTTATCATTCCCCTACTAAGCACTACCTAGCATCTGTAAGGAACCCCAGAAAGCCATCACTGCTCTAGGACAACCACCAATGGCCTTCCTCTCTTCACCTCAGTAGGTAAGCAGAGCTGGGTCTTATTTACATGCCAGGCTCTGTATAAATGAATCACAGTATCAGAACAGATTTTGCAGCTAAGGAATATCAGGATGTGGAAAAGGCCCAGGAACTTAATGACATATTATCTTTAGAATAAAAATTTCAGGCTGGAGAGATGGTTAAGAGCACTGACTGCTCTTCCATAGGTCCTGAGTTCAATTCTCAGCAACCACATGGTGGCTCATAACCATCTGTAATGGGGATCTGATGCCCTCTGCTGGTTTGTCTGAAGACAGCAACAGTATACTCACATACATGAAATAAATCTTTAAAAAAAATTCTACGTAACCAGTGAGCTAGTGAGAGTAGTCTCATGATCCACTTTGCTCAGGAAAACTGTATCTCTTAATTTTTTCTAATCTAGATCATGGTGTCATAACCCCCCCCCACCCACCCACACACACACAACTTCTTGTAAGTATCACTACCTGGTTTGCTCCTGAACACTGTGAATGTTCCACAGGACACAGGAGTCATCCATCACAACGATGAAAGGCCAGACACACTGCCGCTTGACTCCCAGTTCCTCCAGGCGATTCCTTTCCAGCTCTAGGTTGTGATATGACAGCTCCTTAATGAGGAACCTAGCAGCACCTGGAAGGCAGTACAACCACAGCTCTCCATCCTCCACTCATACTAGTCACATTACTTCCACTGGCATACTGTTTACACGGGGGTGGGGCATGCTGGCGAGAAGATGAAGAGGATGCTAGTTTGGTACCTAGCACCCATGTCAGACAGCTCTAGGGAGAATCCGATGCTTTTAGCTTCTATGGGTACCTGCACCCGTGCACAGACACATAATTTTTAAAAATTCTCCAAAAATCCCTGGGAAATACATAGATTTCTGGAACCCATTATGAGAGATTCACTTGTGTGAGTAGTGAAGGCCAGAAACAAATCTGATGGTGTATGACTTGCACTCTGAAGAATATACTTCAAAATTCTACTTCCCTGATAGGACAGAGGACACCTCAGACAGCAGATGAAATAGTGACTAGTGCCTTAGAACACGACAAGGAGCTCACTCTTAGAGGCGGCTACTCACAGCCTGCGTGCCTCACAGTAATCCAGGGCCATGGAGAGTGGCGACAGCAGCTATGAAGTCAAGGAATGGGCACCCATTCTAGATCTGCATTTTGCAAAAGATAGGGCAGTACAGTTGATGTATGGTAAAGAGCAAGAGAACAGAGCAGAGATAAGCTGCCTGGGGAATGAGTTAATTCCACTGAGCTTTGGTTCCCTTACCGCTAAGAAGTAATGACAGTGTTACATGTGGTCAGGATGGTGCCTAGCATATAGGAAGTACTATAAGGAAGGTTAATGATAATTAAGATGAATTAGCTAAGTTTTTTTTTTTTTTTTTTTTCCGAGACAGGGTTTCTCTGTGTAGCCCTGGTTGTCCTGGAACTCACTCTGTAGACCAGGCTGGCCTTGAACTCAGAGATCCCCCTGCCTCTGCCGCCTCCAGCAAATCCTTCCGGCATGCACCACCACTACCGGCTAGCTAATTTAATGAAACAAAATACAGATTATAATGAAAAGGGCTAGTTAATGTTTGGAAGAACCCTAAACAGTAGGATTAGATCAAGGAAATACTAGAATTTAGGAACATCTACCTCTCAAGAGTCTGTGAAATACTCTGCATTTTCAACAGAATATGGATCACATAGGTAAAATTGACAGCTAACATGGCAGTCAGTTGTGAAAGACCAAAGGTTTTCCAGCTATGATCAGAAACAAAATGATGCCTGTGTTCACTTAATAGTACTAGAAGCCCTAGTCAGAACAATTAGGCAAGAAAAGGAAAATGGATTGAATTAGGAAATAGTAACATGATGTTCCCAGGCCATATATCACATATGGAGAAAATGCACAGAAAACTTAGAACTCATGAGATAATTCAGCAATTTAAAAGGAAAAGTCTAAGGGATTTAGTTTTTTTTTTTTTATAGCATGAAAAAGAGTAAAATACTTAGGAATACACTTAGCCAAGAAGGCAAAAGGCAGTACAGTGAAAAACACTGTTTTGTAGATAACCATATTTCCTAAAGATCAACAACTTAATGCATTTACTAAAATGTTTTCATAGATGTAGGAAGGGTTATTCTTAATGGAATCTGAGGGCACTTCAAATTGCACCCAAAGTGGAGATCTTATTGATGTAGGCAATGATTTTGTTTTTCAAATAGCAGCTCAAAGTGTGAAAATAGATAAATTGGGTTATATCAAACTAAGATAAAAGCTTTTGAAGCCAAATCAGCAGAGTTGAGACAACCTACAAAAATAAGAGACAGCACACAGAGTGGGACAAAATACTTGCAAACTATTGACACAACAAGGGGCTAATATATAAGGAACTAAAAAAGCTGAGTATCAAATAATTCAGGTAGGAAGTGGCCTGGCTTGGAAAGACTACATAACTTTACTCTTAGCACCTGAGAAACAGACAAGAGAATCACCAGTTCAAGACTGGCCATGGCTACCTAGCAAGACCACTCCAAATAGTCCACAGCCATTAATGCTCAATATCACCAGCCATCAAGGGATGCAACTCAAAGCTATAGTGATGGCATCTCACCTCAGAATGGCTGTCTCTAAAATGTATAGTTAGCATGACTGGTCGATGCTGACAAGGGTGCAGAGGAAAAGGATACATGCTGATGGAGCAGCTAACATAGAAAATGTGCAGTATCCTAAAGCAACTGAAGCTGGAAGTACCATCTGATCCAGCACGTCCACTGGTTGGTGCATTTCCAAGAGAGAGAGAACTATTATATTGTAGTCTCACGTCTGTTCACATCTTCAATAATGGGATCAACCTAAATTCCCATAGATAAAGACAATATGAGAACACAGGATATTGGGGCCATAAAAAGAATGGAATCCCAAGTCTGCCAATTAGTCTGCCTATCTGATTGTGTTTCTTCAGAACTTTTGAAAATCTGGCAATAGTGATGCCTGAAGGACAACTAAATTCTTTCATGTCCCTGAAAATGGCTACAATATTGTGGTATTGAAAATCATTTTTATAAACTTCCAATTAAAATTTCATTGTAACTAGTTTTAAGAATTTAATCTTGGGGCTGGAGAGATGGCTCAGCGGGTAAGAGTACAGACTGTTCTTCCAAAGGTCCTGAGTTCAAATCCCAGCAACCACATGGTGGCTCACAACCACCTGTGATGAGATCTGATGCCCTCTTCTGGTGTGTCTGAAGTCAGCTACAGTGTACTTATGAATAATAATAAATCTTTTGTTTTGTTTTTGTTTTTCGAGACAGGGTTTCTCTGTATAGCCTGGCTGTCCTGGAACTCACTCAGTAGACCAGGCTGGCCTCGAACTCAGAAATCCACCTGCCTCTGCTTCCCGAGTGCTGGGATTAAAGGCGTGTGCCACCACTGCCGGGCATTAACAAATTTTTTTTAAAAAAGAATTTAATCTTGAAAACAGTAAACAGCATATAGATTTTTTATAGGACAGAGGCAAAGAATCTCAGGCTAAGGATGTTATCAAGTACTTAAAATGTAAGAAATGAACAACAACAAAAATTGGCTTGTTAAAAAAAAACGTAGGCTGGAGAGAGAGTTCAGCGGTTAAGAACACTAGTTGTTCTTCCTGAGGACCCAGGTTCAATTCTCAGCACCCCAGCTCACACTTGTCTATAACTCTAGTTCCAGAGGTTGCAACACTCTCACATGGACATAAATGCAGGTAAAATACCAAATAAATTTAAAAATGGAAGCCAGGTGATAGTGGCACATGTCTTTTTTTTTTTTTTAAGATTTATTTATTATTATACGTAAGTACACTGTAGCTGTCTTCAGACACATGAGAAGAGGGCATCAGATCTCATTATGGGTGGTTGTGAGCCACCATGTGGTTGCTGGGATTTTAACTCACAATCTTCGGAAGAGCAGTCAGTGCTCTTACCCACTGAGCCATCTCACCAGCCCCAAGTGGCACATGTCTTAATCTCAGCACTTGGAAGCTGAGGAAGGTGGATTTCTGAGTTCAAGGACAGCCTGGTTTACAGAGCAAGTTGCTATCTTGACAAACAAAGCAAAAAGCCAACAACAAAAAGAAGTCTTGTCTCTGTACACTTGCAGAAACATGAAGTGGGAAGTCTTTATATAAGTGAATCTAGCCAGAAAGAGAAGAACTTAGTGGAAGATGGTCAGTTAAGACTGGGAGGTGCGGGAGGAAGGGCTGGGAAGCAGGCTAGTAAAAAGCACTAAACAGAAGGAGTTAGTTTCCTGTAGCATAATGGATTAACTTGGTTGAAAACAACACATGCTACATTTCCAAAGGACTGTAAGAGTACAAAACTCCCAACACATAAAAGGAAGAACATATACTCTTGATTTGATTATTATATATTACATATATTATCATAGTTCATACAAGTTCGCAAACATGTGAATTTTTTTAAAGTTGCAGATTTTATACTTCTTCCTTTCAAAACTTCAAGTCATATGCTAGTGACATAAAGACAGATATATAGTCCAGAAATAAACATATATGACAAGGGTGCCAATGTCATTCAATGCAGAAGATCTCGTTTCGGCAGCAGTGCTGGAACATCTCATAGCCACATGAAAAAATGAAGCTGTGTCCTTATTGCATGAGAAATTAATTAAAATGCTCTGGTGACCAAAGTAAAAATCAGCATTATAGAGCATTTAGAAGGAAACAAAGTACAGAGTAATGACAGGGAAACTGGCAGTGGTCTGTGTGTGGGGACAACACACACCAAGAGAAATAGACAAACAGGATTCCATCAAAACTAAACTTGAGGACATCAAGGACACTATTAACATTGGAATGAGTAAAGATATAAAATGACGTTTGCTGAGTTAATATTGAACTATAAAAGACTTCTGTAAATTATCAGAGTGATCCAGGTGAAGAAATGAGTAGAGGACTGTGGAAGACATTTTTCTAAAGACACAGCCTAAACACATGGGTGTGCTTAGCAACCATGCTTTGTGGCATACGCTGTGGAATCAACTGCTGGGGGACGGAGGCAGGAAATCACTTAAAGCATTTGAGAGGCCTGAACTTCAGTGCCCAGGACTGAGGTGAGAGGAAGAGGACAGTCACAAATCATCACGGAACTGCAAATTAAAATCACAGGTAAGTGCCACCTCAGAAACAAGTGGGGAGAACTTAAATACTGTATCACAGGAAGTGCCCAGAGTACAGCTCTCAAACACTGGTTCAGTTAGTTCCTGGGTATGGGAAATGAAGGTGACCTAGACACCCCTAGTACTCACATTCATATAATGGTAACCTAGACACCCCTAGTGCTCACATTCACATAATGAAGGTGACCTAGACACCCCTAGTGCTCACATTCACATAATGAAGGTGACCTAGACACCCCTAGTGCTCACATTCACATAATGAAGGTGACCTAGACACACCTAGTGCTCACATTCACATAATGAAGGTGACCTAGACACCCCTAGTGCTCACATTCACATAATGAAGGTGACCTAGACACCCCTAGTGCTCACATTCACATAATGAAGGTGACCTAGACACCCCTAGTGCTCACATTCACATAATGAAGGTGACCTAGACACCCCTAGTGCTCACATTCACATAATGAAGGTGACCTAGACACCCCTAGTGCTCACATTCACATAATGAAGGTGACCTAGACACCCCTAGTGCTCACATTCACATAATGAAGGTGACCTAGACACCCCTAGTGCTCACATTCACATAATGAAGGTGACCTAGACACCCCTAGTGCTCACATTCACATAATGAAGGTGACCTAGACACACCTAGTGCTCACATTCACATAATGAAGGTGACCTAGACACCCCTAGCGCTCACATTCACATAATGAAGGTGACCTAGACACCCCTAGCGCTCACATTCACATAATGAAGGTGACCTAGACACCCCTAGCGCTCACATTCACATAATGAAGGTGACCTAGACACCCCTAGCGCTCACATTCACATAATGAAGGTGACCTAGACACCCCTAGCGCTCACATTCACATAATGAAGGTGACCTAGACACCCCTAGCGCTCACATTCACATAATGAAGGTGACCTAGACACCCCTAGCGCTCACATTCACATAATGAAGGTGACCTAGACACCCCTAGCGCTCACATTCACATAATGAAGGTGACTTAGACACCCCTAGCGCTCACATTCACATAATGAAGGTGACCTAGACACCCCTAGCGCTCACATTCACATAATGAAGGTGACCTAGACACCCCTAGCGCTCACATTCATATAATGAAGGTGACCTAGACACCCCTAGCGCTCACATTCACCAGGTGATACTTCTTTCTGGGAGAACTCTTGATGTTCTTTTTCCTGTGAAAAAGCAGGGCCGAGCCTGCCTGACACCTGCACTGTGTCACAGGTAGATGTCTTGACAAGACTAGACCTTGCCTTATGCCCCTAGCAGGACATGGTGGAGGGACCTTTTAAATCATTACCACCCACACTAAGAACATGTCTGGTCTCATGGATACATTTGGCCCTAGAATGTCCTGCCCATAAATATTGGGAGTCTACACTAAGAAGATTCCCCAGCCCTTCTGAGGGTGTTCAACAATCCAGTGGTTTAGTCTTTAATATTCTTTAGAAGTTAAACATTCTGAAAAACTGCGCAAAAAACCATTAGGGTATGTAAAATTACAGAACAGGGGAGAGGGAAGAACCCAGAGTTAAAAGACTTGTGGCCACAGGGCAGGGCAATTCTCAAAGGCAACCTCTGGAAGGTAATAGAGTTTAGTTTGTGTTTTTAGTCCTTCTCCCACTCCAAGGGCACTCTTACCCACGCCTGCATTATTAAACATGCCAGGAAGCACCAGCATGATGTGGTTGGGCCAGTATTTTCGGTATAGTGGCATCTCATATTCTTTGACTACCAGGAGGTGAAGGTGGCTGATGCCCTCCATGGCGTGGAAAAGGTTTAGGAGCCCATGTTCATGGCGACCACTGGAAGGAGTGAAAATAGGACTCTTGACTGCATTTAGATTCTGTGGAAAGGAAAAAATGAGACAAAATGGGAAAATAAACCCTTAGACGCTGGCAGCTCAGAGAACCTCCACCCAGGGCCCAAAACTTTACACCCAACTCCCGGCCTACCTTGTCAGAAACCAGGGGCAGCCGCATGCTTTCCAGATGTCTGCCCTGCTTGCTGAAGACAAAATGACTCTCTTTGGACTTGGGGATGATGAAATAGAGCTGGACTTCTTCTCCCAGCATAGAAGAAGAGAACGTGAATGCGTGAAGGGTGGAATCGGACATCTAGATTTGCAAAGAAGAGAGGGAGGTCAGTATGGGTTTCCAAACATCCAGGCCATTCTTTGACATGTTTGACATGAATAAGTGCCACCGGACATTCTAGCTGTGAGGAGCAACATGTAAAAGGCTTTATCACCTGACAGCTGTCCCTGGTGCAGGAGCCAACTATGCAGCCCCCAAAAAGACTCTCCAAGGGTAAGTCACATTGGCACTGCCTGTATTATACATACCCTTAGGACAAACATCTCTATGGGTTGCCCTGCCATATGTCTTCTCCAGACACCAGTCACAGGACAGGTCTGCTCAGTGAGGCAGACTGAACACTTTAAGTATCAGCTCTTAGATAGTAGGGCTAGAGTTAGAAACATGTCTGTGGCATTTAAAATCCATTTCATCACATTTTCATCAGCATTTAAAATCCAAATAGGGTTCCTAATAGTTTTAACCTAAATAGTATATTTCAGAAAAATTAATACAGTCCCCCCCCCAAATTCTAGTTTTTTCTACATCACAAATATGGAGATATATTATCTGTATTGTAATCCCACAGAAATGTCAAGAGGGGTTTTCATGCAGAAAATTTCTAAACACCTATAATTTATGAGCCAAAGCACTTGTGTCTTCAATATCCAACAAAGAACTGTAACCAGGGCCAGTGGGATGGTTCATCAGGGAAAGGGTCTGGTGTTCTGGATTTGAGCTCCACAGCCCACAATGGTATAGTAAGGGAACTAGCTCCTGCATGCCTGCACACACACACATATGCCTGCACATACACATGCACACATGCCTGTACACACACATGCACATATGCCTGCACATACACATGCACGCATGCCTGCACACACACATGCACACATGCCTGTACACACATGCACACGTGCCTGTACATACACATGCACACATGCCTGCACACACACATGCACACATGCCTGTACACACATGCATGCGTGCCTGTACACACACATGCACACATGCCTGCACACACACATGCACGCATGCCTGTACATGCCTGCACACGCACATGCACACATGCCTGTACACACATGCACGCGTGCCTGTACACACATGCACACATGCCTGTACACACACATGCACATATGCCTGCACATACACATGCACGCATGCCTGTACACACACATGCACATATGCCTGCACATACACATGCACGCATGCCTGCACACGCACATGCACACATGCCTGTACACACATGCACACATGCCTGTACACACATGCACACATGCCTGTACACACATGCACGCGTGCCTGTACACACACATGCACACATGCCTGCACACACACATGCACACATGCCTGTACACACACATGCACACATGCCTGCACACACACATGCATGCATGCTGCCTGTACACACACATGCACACATGCCTGCACACACACATGCACACACATGCATTCTCAATTGAAACAATGGGATAAACAGGTAAGCAGTTAACTTGTAACCTAGTTTTCAGTGCATTCTTTCTAGTGTCTATTGAATTTCAGAATATGCTTTTATTTTGCTGGGGGAGGGCATGGTCCTGAGAATCAGGTTTGGGGAATATGCTCAGCACAGCCTCGAAGCAACAGGGTCTCAGGTGCTCAGTGCCAACACTAAAAGCTCCAGGAGAGAAAAGGGGAAATGGGAAAACAACGTGGAACTGTTTCCTCCTTCTATGCATAAAGATACACTAGGCAAAAAGATGCTTAAGGAGCTGGGAGTGCTAGAATATGCATTATCATTTGCAAGGCCCTGGGATATACGCATACCTAATACCCAAAATATGAGAAAATAAAACCAGGCATGGTGTGCTGGAGGATTGTGAGTTCGAGGCCAGCCTGAACAGTGAGGTTCTGTACCAGGAGAAAGATGGGGGAGGAGACAAGTGCTGAGTGACAATTGGAGTTTCTCTGGGACCTGAAGCCAGGCGTCTCTGGTTTCACCCTACCCTCTCTACCTCACAGACAGGGTCCACAGTGGGCAGGCAAGGGCAGAGGCTGTACCTGGGAGGCAGGGGTGAAGGCCATGTACTGCTGGCACTGTTCACAGTGGTGAAAGGTATTATAGGCTGCATACTGGGTTAGCATCATAGACATGGTTTCTCGTTGCCGGGGCTCCTCCACTTTGTATTCCTTTATTACTTCTGCATATAAAGGGAGAAGAAACGGTTATTGCCATGACTCACACGTGAAGCTTGGAAAGAAATGCTCATTTCTCATAAGGATGTTTCAAAGGACTATGTAATTTGAGCCCTAGCAAGCAAGTTTAAAAGTCAAGATGTGCCTGTTCATGTGTAAGAGTGAAAAACAGAATTATAATGCTCTTCTCAAAGGAGTGGACTGTCCCCCTGGCCCACCTCAATTCTTGGTGTGGAGTTCCCTTGACCTGCACAGACTGCTGCGCACTGACCTTGCTTGATGCCAGCCAGCTTCTCACTGTAGACCAGGCTCATCAGACGGTACTTGGGGTCGTGTACACTGACGTCGAAAGGCATTTTGCTGAAGGTCTCGATGTCAGGCCAGGGCTCTCCCTCTGACTGGCTCAGTTCGCTGTCATCGCTGTGATCTAAGGCAGGGCAGGGCAGGGCATAGGACAGGTGGGCCCACTTCCTTCCCGCCTCACCACCATCCTGAACAGGTATATCAACCTGTTTAAGTAGCTAACTGTATCACCTCCATGCTGAAGCAAAGTCCAGGGAGACATTGCTGAGCAAGGAGCTCTCTTATCGCAGAGTGGAAGGAACCGAAGCGACTCCCTCAGACTTCTCACTGAGAAGAGGGTTCCCTTCCTAGCCCTGAAGTAGCTTCTCCATGTCCAGTTCACAAGCTCCAGTGCCGTTAGGTGCAGTCTGCCAGTTCTCCTTAAAATCATACTTATATGGATGATCAAAATTCTCGGCACTAGCTGGGGGGGTTTGAAGGCATTGATGTCCTGGATAATTTGGTTATTGTTGTTTCTCAATAGTGGGGGCAGCCTCACACAACCCAGGCAAGCACTGAGCCATGGCCCCAGACTTTCTATAAAAACTGGAGACAAAGATGGCTAATCTTGGTTGTCAATTTGACCACATCTGAAATCAACTAAAATGCATGTAGCGGGGCAGGTCTGTAAAGGATCTTCTTGACTGGATCGTTTGAAGTCAGAGGACCCACTTTAAATCCGGGCCACACCAGTTGGCACTGTACATCCAATGACATGAAGAGGGAATCTTTTCCCTTTTGTCTGCCTGCTCTCACTCTCACTAGCAAGTTCTTCTATCCTACTGCTAAGGCATCACTACCTACATTTTTGGAATTCCAATGTAGTCCAAATACCAACAGTGATATCCAGCCTGGTGGACTGAATAACTGTCAAATTCTTAGCCTTTCTGTCGGGAGAGAGCCATTGTTGCGCTGGGCAGACCACAGCCTGTAACTCCATCAGTTCTGTACTTCTAGAGAACCCTGACTAATGCACATTCTCCTGAGGTTCAGCTTGTGCCAGAGCCCAGGCAAACCGTGATGGCAGCCGTCTTCTGCCTTAGCTGGGATTCCAGGCTGGATGGACGCTGGGCCTGAAGCAGCCTGAAGCCCCAGTGGGTGTGCTTCATTAGAACTACTGTGTGCTCCATCCTCCAGCACACACTCATTCCCTCCCGTTCCCCACAGGACCCCAAGAGCAGTGAAGACAAAATCTTTACCCAGGTGCCAGCCTTTGGGCACTTCAAGAGCTGGAATCCTTGTCATCCCCCTTAGTAATCACCCCGCTAGGCACAAACTTAACCCCTCCAAGTACCAGGTTCTTGTGGGTCTCAGAGATACTAGGGATGGGAGAGTCAAGGTGCCAAGACAGTGGTAGACACACAGTATATATACAGTAGATGATATTCATTATTAATGTGTAAGTTCAAAATATAGTTGAGGCTAGCTCACTAGGTCTAGGTGCTTTGTAGTCAGCTCAGAGACCTGAGTAGAGGATCTACGTGGCAGAAAGAGAAAATGGACACCCCAAAGCTCTCCTCTCACCTCAACACATGCTAGTGACCATGCACCCCTCTCCCACACACATATGCACAGTAATATGTAATAATTTTATAACATAGCATGAACTGCTTTGGGAAAAAGCCCAAGGTTAGAGTATAGCTATTACTCTTTTAATATAAGTGACATTTGATTTTTGCCCAGAGCTATACCTTGAGTTGCAGTTGGCATTTTATTTGCAGTCTAAGCATGCTGGATGGGAAGTGACAGAGAATGCCTTGGCAGACCAGGGTGCGATCACATGACTTCTGTAGCCACATCTTGAGTAAAATCAAAGGCTGTGATGCCAGGGAATGCAGGGCAGAGCTGGCAAAAACCGTAGGGTTTACCTGTCTAGGCAGTGAACCTACCTACCAAAACTGACACACAGCTTGCTGCACACTGGAGAGGCCCCAGAGCTGAGAGCCACAGTTCAGTTGGAATTACTTGCTGGGCACCTTGTCTTCAGCCTCATGACAGCTTTGCAGCTTAGATACCCTGGATACCCACGGGGTGAAGCAACCCCAGCTCTTGGGTCTCATGCCTTGGTCAGACTGTCAGGCCTCACCTGTGTTTATCTCTTCCTCATTGTACACGTCTACCTCCAGCAGCCGGATGAGCATTCGGAACAGGATCCTAAGGAACTGTAGATAGGAGCCGGTCTTCCCCACCTGATGCACATGTCATTGAGGAAGGAAAAAGAAAAGAGATTTCTTTCACACTTTTGCTCTTCAGCTAAGGTCTGAGAGGTCTTCTGCCACCCCTGCCAACCCCTAAGATGTCCCTTACAGCCAAGACAGGGTCCACCCTGCACTATCTGTACCTGGGGGGGTCCAGTGAGCAGCAGCCGCCTCGGGTGCAAGGTTCGGGCGCCTGAGATGGGGTCTGGCTGGTTGCTGTAGTCAGCGTGGTGCTGCCGGGCTGAGGTCCACTGGCGGTAATAAAGGGACTGCTCCTCGCTGCTCATGTCTTTGTGCAGGCCTGGTCGCAGGGAGCTCACCCAGGCCACATCAGCATGGGGCAGCAAGGACGAGGAGGATGGCAGCCTGCCGCCCTTCTGGGATCCCAGCAGGCTGTATGCGGCTTTGGATAAGATGATCACGGGGGGCAGGGCTGTGTGCAGGCCCCGGGGCTGCCTTGACCACGCAAGAGCCTGGGCACTCGAGGATGAGGATGAAGAAGGCTTGGAGGTGGTGCTACTGGCCATCGGAGGGTCCAAGGAGTCACACTCCTGCTTCAGGATCTCCCCGACCACAGCGGTGCTGGCAGAGACCCCTTCATCCAGCCGAATGCTGCTGGTGGGGGTCAGAAGCTGCTGCTGGGGTTTGCCAGCCGTGCTAGAAGAACTCACCCCATTCTCCATGATGGAACCTAGAAGAGGACAGTGGAACTCATCCTCTTCTCCTCCCTTATGTCAAGGTCACTACTGAGGATCTACACCTCAAAGCCAAAACAAAACACAAAAGCCCAAACCCACCCACCACCGCCAGCACCACCAGCACCACTACCAAAACCTTTGGAACCGCAGCCACAGTGATGGACTGTTCTTTCTCCCTCAGTCTCCCACTGCTCCCTCCTACTCCCTGCCCTGGGTTGTGGGTGGAGTTGGCCAATGGGAGACCATGGCTAGAAGTTGAGGCTATTTCCCCTTAACAGCCAGGTTAAGAGCACTGCCTGCTCTTCCAGAGGTCCTCAATTCAATTCCCAGCAACCACCTGTAATGGAATCTGATGCCCTCTTCTGATGTGTCTGAAGACAGTTACAGTGGACTCATATAAATAAAATATATCTTTTTTTTTTTAAAGTAAATGTCTCGGGCTAGAGAGATGGCTCAGCAGTTAAGAGCATATACTGCTCTTCAGAGACCCCAAGTTTAAGTCCAAGCAGCCATGTCAGGTGGCTGCTCACAAAGGCCTGTAACTCCCAAGGATCCAATGCCTACGGTCTCTGTGCCCTGCATCCTTGTGCACCCATCCCCCCTAAATGCACACACAAACACACACACACATACACACACACACACACACACACACACACACACGCACACATGCAGACACCTATTAAAAAGAATAAAATTATTTTTCTCAAACAGCAAGGCTCTTTGCCGCCCCTGTGACTGAGGACTTCCAGCTGTTGAGATCAGTGCCCTACTCCACATTGTTTGTATAAAACAGTGTTCTCTACTCCATTTCAAGGGAGACTGACTGCCTCAGCCTGCATGGGCTGAGAAACTGCACCATCTGTGGGCTACCCATCCGGCACTGAATGATCAATGACTTGTTCCTGGAAGCAGGAAGGGAGCCACCCTGTAAGTTTACTGAGTCTGCAGGGGACATGAGTGTATTTAAATCCTATAGAACTTATTGGACACACTAGACCAAGGAACGCTCCCTCTCCTGACCCCCTATAAAGTGACAAACACCTAACAAAGTGATGGCATGGTTGCAGGACCAAGTCATCTGTTGCCAAGGACCAAGGACGCCCTCGCTGCTCTTAGAGCTTAGGCTGAGCTCGCTGCTGTTGTCACAGCCTGCCTGTCTACCTGTTCCCTAACTGGACCTGGATTAACCTATCCTTTTCAGTTCCTGATCCATTTCCTACTTTGAACCCTGCTCAGCCTTTCATCTAGCAGTTGAAAGCTGCTGCTTCACTTGGTACCTGACAACAGTTCCCCTACCCCGCCCCCACCCCGGGTTTGCACGGGTTTGACTTGTTTTTCTCCGCCCACTTTTGAACCCTCCTGACCTCTGCTACAGCCTCTTTAACCTGCTTTCATTCTGACCCACTTATATACATCTGTAGATACATGCATGCATACATCTATTCATCCATCCATCCATCCATGATATGTTGTGTGATATGAGAGTTAATGTTAGTAATTAATATTGGAATAAAGAGCCTGTGTTCACCTCAGCCAGGCTTCCAATGAAGGTAGATTATAGGATAAATCGCAGTCACTGCAGCCACTAAACCCTGTGAGTTTGTTACCAAATTCTGACATTGTGGAAGGACACATGTGTGTCTATCGGCATAGTGTACACACGACGTCAGGCACTCGGCAGAGCCTGTCTCCCTCCCACTTTCAGCCTCAGCATCTTTGAGGAAGCCTGGGGGCTAGGGTCTGTAGGGTCTGAGTTTTTGGGGGTTGAACAGGGCTGTGTCATGAGACTTTTGTGGGTTTATCAGAGCAAGTCAGGACACTGTTGGTGAGTGAGGCAGACGGTGGAGGAAGGATGTGACTTTACAGTCACTGGGGTGGGGGGAGCTAGAGTGACACCTCAGATTCTATGAGCAGTTCTGTGCTTGCAGAAGATGGGCTCAGCTCCCAGCACCCACGTGACAACTCACAACTGTTAATAATTCCAGTTCCAGGGGACCTGATGCCCTCTTCTGACCTCCATGAACACCAGGCATTCAGGTGGTATAGCTACATACAGGTAGGCAAAATACTCACACATAAGATAATTTTTAAATCTTTTTAAAAAGAGATCCACTAGGAAGGGTGATAGCTTCCCACCAACTCTTTTTCCTGACCCCACCCACTGGTTTCCCTCCCCACCCACTCATTTCCCTCTCCCCACTTATCCACACACCCCCATTTCCCTTCCTGATCTCATATTCCCACAGTCCCAGAGATGATTTTCCCTCATTCTGTTACCTGTACTGTTCTCTTGGCTGTTTCTGAGCTGGTTTCAGGAAAACTAAGGGCCTGCAGTGGTGGGGTTGAGGAAGGACGGGATGGGGTAAACCTGTCACCTGCTGGGGGTGAGTAGCTGGGCATAGCCTAGAGAAGGGCCTTCAGGCCACTACAGATAGGAGGGCCCTCAGGCATGGATCATCTGACAGCTGCTGACAGACTCAAATGGAGACCAGTACTACCTGGGCTCGAGCATGTGCATGCTTGCACACACATGTCTGGCAATAACCTGATCCCCATGCTAATTCAGAGAGTGGGTGGGGTGCTTCACTTCCGTCTCTTCCTTGTACTTTGATATATCGTCTGATTTTTCTACATTAAACTTTATTACTTTCATAATAAAATAATTGGAGAGGAGGGTCTCATTTGCTGTATTACAATTTACAAAAAAGAAAATTTACACCAGGCTCTGCTGTCAAAACTAGTAGCCCCTGAAAAGCCTACAATATAGTAAGTAACACCTGACAATTAGTACTTAAGATAACTAGTCATCCATCCATCATCCATCCATCATCCATCCATCCATCCATCCATCCATCCATCCATCATCCATCCATCCATCCATCCATCATCCATCCATCATCCATCCATCATCCATCCATCCATCATCCATCCAAACATTAGTGCCAGACACTACGCAAACCTAATACAAACTTCGAGCTTCCATCCCTAGACTGAGAACAGGTATTCATACACATGTGAGCTCTGGAGTAACTGGAAGGAGATGGGGAGGCATCGGGAGCAGCTGTGAGGCAAGCTGATTATGGTTTTTGCCTGTCACTAAACTCATGGTTAAACTCAGAGAGAGCTGTACCCATTGAGCTCTGCTGCTTTGCAAGCACCCTCTGAGCAGCTGGAGTCTGGAGAGGAGGTCTCTGCCATTGCTTGGAGACTTGGGGAGTCAGTACCCAGCTCTACCTTGTGGAGAAAGAGCTCTGACCTGAGGTTCCTGTGACAGCGCTACTGTTGCTCTGTGGCCTTTCCAAATCGATGAGCAGCTCCTCAGAATCATTCTCACTGGCGGGGACCCTCTCAGCCTCCTTTGCACTGAGGTCCAGGGCAGCAGCAGGCCCCCGGATGACCTCTTTGGAGACATAGCAGCATGCCAGGCCCACCTCCTGCTCCAAGGCCGTTCGAGTTAAATAGCTTGAGTCGATTAATCGCAGGTCACAGTACTTTAAGGACCTGTATAGAATGAACCATATTGGTGGCATGTCTCTCCAACACAGAATACTTAAGCATTTCTGAAGGTCCTGAAGACCACAGGTTTCAGTACTGGCTAAGTCTGCTCTAAATCTCAGCTCTGTCACCTCTCACCTAGCCATATTTCCCTGTGCTTCACTTCCCCTGTGTCCCTGAAGTATAAAAGAGAGGACAGGGGCTAGAGATATAGTTCGGTGACAGAAGACATGTGCAGCATGTACGAGGGAGGCCCTGGGTTTCAGCTCCAGGGTCACTAAAGAGTAAAGTCCAGAGGATACGTATAAAAGGCTGGCTTGTCAGACTGATGCAAGGGAAGAGGCATGGTACAAGAAAACATCTAGTGTGGCTGACACACACAATAAACAGTTGATGCTTTTATTGCTATTGCCCTCCAGTCTATAGCCCTAGGTCCTCCAGAGAGTTTGGAGCATCAGATTAACAAAGACAAAGTGCTTTAAACTCTATCATTTAATCTACCTGTCTGTCTGTATGTCTATCTATCTATCTATCTGTCTGTCTGTCTGTCTGTCTGTCTGTCTGTCTGTCTATCTATCTATCTATCTATCTATCTATCTATCTATCTATCTATCTACCTACCTACCTACCTATCTATCTACCATCTGTCTATCTATCATATCCATCCATCTAGCATATCTATATCTGTCTGTCTATCTGTCTGTCTGTCTGTCTGTCTCCTGCTTTTCTTCTTTAGCCTGTCTGGCTGCTTGGCTCTGGGGTATAACCACTTTTCCTCTGTGGCTTGGCCCCATTCCCGAACTGGTGGTTCTGGTAATCTGAAAGAAAATGAGTGAGGCTCTATTTCTTTTTGTCCCTGCATGAGACAGTTACTGCCAGACAACTGAAACTCATTCATCAATCATTGGGCAGCTCAGCCGGACCCATGGAGCTGCACAGCCAGTGATTCAGATCTTACCTGGGGAAAGTTTCTCCAAGAGGGTCCTTGCCAGTCAATATCACTATGCAGGGCAGACCTTCCAAGTCTTGATATGTCCGAGGGATCCACTCGTCCTGGTCATTTCCTCTCCAGGTCTACAGAAGAGATACAGAAGAAATCACTAAAGCTCCCCATTCAAATTTGTATATTTTATAAAGGTTTGTGGATACAGGCTTCAGACACACCAAGCTACCTAATGATCCTTATTAAGTGTGTAAACCACTCATATTGGAATGCTTCTTCTTATTCTTGTGATAGGGTTTTGACGTTTGAGATGGGGTTTCATTTAGCATGGACGAGCCTCACATCTCCTATGTAGCTGAGGATGACTTTGAACCCCTTATCCTGTTGGCTCCATCTCCTAAATGCCAGCTTACAGGCACCGCATCCACCTCTGCATTTGCTACTTTCAAGGCACGGGCTGTGAGAGCACGGACTGCAGTTTTCACCTCAATAGCTGGAAAGGTATTGCTATTCCTCATGCGTTAGCTCCACAGGCTGGGAAACACCAGCGCCTCCTACTGGTGAAGTAAGACTGGCTACACTTGCTGGCTCAGACAAACTCTGGGGATTCTGTATTGAGAATGGCCAGTTTCAGTTGTTAGGGCCTTGAGAAAGACTTTTAAAAATCATCCAAAAAATTTAATAATGAAGCTAGCCTCAATTTTGGTGGTTAATTTTTCTATTTCTTCCTTTATTGACTGTCCTAGAGCTGCTGTAATCCTTGCTGTAAGTTACTCAAGAGACTGAGAGAGAAGCTTCCAAGTTCAAGGCCACCCTTAATGAGATGCGTATGAAAATAAAAGGCAAAGAGGACTAGAGGGTATAACTAAATGGTGGAACTTTCCTAGACACAAAACTGTAGGCTCAGTTCCCCACCTACCCTGACAAGTAAGGAGTGGCATGGGGTCACCAGAGTTTGTAATACTGACCAGGCTGGATCAGAAGCAAACCCAACTGCCCTTACTGAAGAGGGATGCCACCTGCCCCTGGTCTACCACGTACCTACAAAGCACCCATTCTTCACATATCACCATGAACACTTATCCACGCAGATCCTTTAATAACTTGGACATCAGTCTTGGAAACATGACTGTACAGTGCATGAGGAAAACCCACGTAAGAAAGACGTTCAAGGGTGAAGCATCTGTAATTGTTTGTTTCGGTTTTATCTGAGATGGGGTCTTGCATGCCCTAGGCTAGCTTTAAACTTGCTGTGAGGTTGAGGATAAACCTGGACATGTGATTCTCCTGCCTCTGCCTCCCAAGGGCTGAGAATACAGTTGTGTGTCACAACAACTGGTTTTATGAGGCGCTGGGGATCCAATAGAGGACTTCATGTGTGCCAGACACCAACAGCTAAGGTACAGCCTCAGCACCCAGATGGTTCCAGTTTAGAACAGAAAGACAATAGGCCGATTCAAGTACATAGGTTTCAAAGATTATTATTTACTACATGTACAGAGTGTAAGTAGGCTTTATGTCAACTTTCCAGCGTGGCTTAACTGGCACTTCTGATAATGCTTAGCAAAGAAGGACTAAGAAGCTGCTGTTCAGGGTGTATTGGCACCTTCAATCCTAGCACTCAAGCCGCAGAGACAAGTGGATCTGAGTTCAGTGGAGTGTTCCTGGGTATACCAAGCACACTCCAGGTCTGTTCCATGCCCAGGAGTAGCTCGCTGACACAAAGCAGGAGCTCCAAAGCCAGGGAATCTGATTCTTCTTCTGGCCTCTGTGGGCACCCATATCCACACCACACACACTGTCGGGCCCTGGCATGGCAGCATATGCCTGGAATGGTGTTGCTCATGGGGGGGAGGGGGAGGAGAGTGGGAGGAGGGGGGAGGGGAGGGAAGGGAGGTGGAGGAAGTTTCAAGGTCATGTTCAGCTACATAGTACATTAGGGCCAGCCTCAGCTACTTGAGACCCTGCCTCCAAACAACACCTTCTTCAGAAGGACATCAGTTCCATCCCTCTGCACTCATGGGGAACAATGAATTGCCTCACTCAAGCAGACAACCCCGGAACAGGAATAATTTTACTCAGTGATCTTCACACTGAGTTTATGCTCTTCCTGACAACAGGAATTCCCCTGAAAGTATTTTAGAGTCTGGAATCCACCACTAAATCATGATCTCACCAAGGGTAAAGAGGTCGGGATAGCAATAGGATAACGGTAAGATGTCTTACCACTTGGGGAGGTTTTCCACCGAGTGTGAAAGACACCTCACTTTTACTCCTGACAAAGCAGCCAGAGCCCCACTGGGCCCTGCTTTCCCACCAGCCTGCTCCTCGTGATGGATGGTAGTGACTTCCATGGATCTGCTCTGCTCTGGCCGCTGAATTATTTTTTCCAAGGCATTTAAGCCAGCACAAGACAGGACAGCTAATTAGTTCTGACTCCATACTGGGCTCACTACCCAGGCAACTGTACACAAGTTTCATATGCTTGTTGAGCAAAGTGACTGATTTATTTAAGGTTAAAAATTTAATCTTTCCACGGTTAAAATTTTAACATCTGTCATCTCTATCCAATTAACCGCAATGTATAATAGGATAAAGAGGGTTAAATATAAGAATGAGGCTATATAATGGGAGCCGTGTTGCATTTTACCCAAGACTGAAGATAAAAGGTGCCCCGTGCCTTCTGAGAGTGGCAAGGCATCCAGGAGCATAAAGGAACAGGTAACCCAGGTGGCACCTGTCAAGAGGTGGTCCTGCTTACGTGAGCATCCCAGTAGGAGTGTATATGTTCACCCTCACACAGCTAGTACAAGAGAGCAGAGACAGAGGGGGGAAAAGAGGGCTTGAGAATCTGGTACTCTCTTATGCAGCTGGTATCTAACAGTTACTCACATAAATGGAGGGGCTTTCACTGCCTTGGGAAATAATCACTAGGAAGCCCTTCACATAAGGCACACCCTGGGACAGCAGTCCTCAGCCAGGGCGCACACACAGCCCAGTGTCCCCTTCCCTAAGCACTGCCAATGACCCTGGCACTCAGAGGTGCGTGATGGACAGCTTCATTGTGTTTTCTAGACAGTGGCCCAAAGGGACAGGTTTTTATAACCTACTGAAATATAATCATCTTTTCTTTTCCTTTATTTTTCCAGGCAGGATTTCTCTGTGTAGCCCTGACTGTCCTCGAACTTGCTCTGCAGACCAGGCTGGCCTTGAACTCAGAGACATGCCTGC
The DNA here is from genome assembly GCF_000001635.26 of Mus musculus. Classification (NCBI taxonomy): domain Eukaryota; kingdom Metazoa; phylum Chordata; class Mammalia; order Rodentia; family Muridae; genus Mus; species Mus musculus. The sequence continues at coordinate 10,533,963 of NC_000084.6, read as the reverse complement.
CTCTGTCTCTCAAGTGCTGGAATTAAAGGAGTGTGCTACGACCAGCATATACTGACCTTCTGAACAAATGACTCACGACTGTCAGGAGGTAGCTATGGAGAGTCAGGGCCAACCCCAGGACCACCCTGCAGTACTAGCAGAGCTCAGCAGCAGTTGTGGATTCTCCAGAGTGCTGCTATGCACATGACTATTGCTTCTAGTTCCTTAGGGTTTTCAGACTGCCTCAAGCCCTTGTCTCAGTGACTCACTGTCAGGAAGGCTGGGAGGCACTGTTATTCACCATATGAATTTTCTACAAAGTGGCCTTTGACCATAATTTTATTTTTCTTCATCACTAAAACTTTAATGGCACACATCTACTCACAAGGAAGTCCAGGTAGAAAGACCACCGGATTTCCTGTCACAACCAGTTTTTAGATGACAGAAGCTGCCTCAGTGGTGGCAAGGACGAGTGCTAAGAATCCTTTACCTACTGTGCAGCCTGCAGCTGACACATGGACTAGATGCACAGAAAAGAATTAGTGAGAAACACATGGCAGTGGGCTAGAGGCATCCCCACCCAGGTCAGGAACAACGGGACAAACTGGTCCTCTCAGTTCTTGCACGTGTGCTTAGAGAGCATGGAGACCGACTGCAACCGCATAGGAAACGGGATCTGATGGGATCTGTAGAAACTGGCGTCAACTAAGAAAATCCAGTGCGTCCTTTCATTTAGCTTAGCCTGGCCAGGGAGGTGAAAGTCACACATGACTCAGCTCAGTCAGCTGGGTGATGCATCTGCCCAAGAGTCTAGAAAACGAAACAAACGGTGTGCCTGCCCTTTGCTAACCTTTAGTCGGGTTACAAAGTGAGTTTCAACAGTGAGTTCGGAGGCGGGGCTCCCCAGGATGATCTCAAAGCGATACTGCAGACCCAGCTTGTCTCGCACTTCCTGCAGCCGCTCCTTGGCCAGCATCGCCAGCTGCACAGAAGGCACTCTGATGACGAGCATGTGTCCCTTCCCGCTTTTGTTTTTTCCTGGGGAGGTGATAAGGTCGTCCATAATGCTGAGCGTTTCTGGTGTGCTGTGGTCTCGGAGGGACGCCATAGTGGTGAGAGCCATCAAGGCCTCCGAGTACTGCTGGATGAGTAGATAGCAGCGCACGACCATGCTATGCAGCCGGGGGTACCTGCAGACAGAACGCAGGGAGTTAGCGCTCAGCAGGAACAGCAAGGCAGTAAAAGACAGATGGAAAACAGCAGGAAGGGGCTAATGTGCAGAATAACTTTGGATCCCACATTACTAGAAGTGGCTCCACCTGTAATGCATGTAATGTTGGGACAGGTAAAGGGAATTAGAGTTTGAGGGCTGGCCTAGTCATGCTACCTTCTCAAAGTACCCCGTGGCCAGCACTGGGACCAGGAAGCGGGAACTGCCAGACCACAGAAGCAAGCCGCAGGGCTGAGCAGCTCCGCCCCACTCCACGCCCCCCACAGCAATTCAGATGCTCATTAAATACTGAGCCAGGTTAATTGTGTCACATTCCCTCGTGCTGTTGCAGGAGGCATGCCAGTTCAGTTCTCTGATATCTGACTACAGTAAAGGAAACTGAGACACTGCTCTCATTATTCTTGGTGTATCAGACATAACAAGAAAAGAAGGAAAGAAAAGATAACTGTAGTCGGAGTGCTAGAACGAGCCTGTAACTCTAGCACACGTAAGCCAAGGCAGGAGGGTCGAGAAGCTACGCTCAGTCTGGGCTACATAATGTGCAGATTACAGTTTAATGGGATGCTACTAAAAAGAAAAAAAAAAACCAGCAAAAAAGCAAAGTAAAACAAAACAAACAAACAACAACAACCCACACATGAATTACTGCTAATTTGAGCTCTACGGGTAGCAGAAATATATCTTCCCATTAAAATGTGAGTTGGTAAGTAGAGCGGTGGTGGCACATGCCTTAAATTCCAGCAAGGCAGGTGAATCTCTGTGAGTTCAAGGCCTGCCTCGTCTACAGAGCGAGTTCCAGGACAGCCTGGGCTACACAGAGAAACCCTGTCTCAAAAAAACAAAACAAAACAAAACGAAACAAACAAACCCCAAAACAAAAACAAAAAAGTGAGTTGTTACAGGGGAAATTGGAGCTAGCTGGAGAAAGAGCACCCCCTAGTGGAGACCCTTTTATTACCAGGGACTGATTAAGGGAGCCGTGGAATCTGAGCATTACTGTTCTCCCCCGTCTAGGCTGCCAGGTGGCAGAGTCACACTGGTCATGATGCTGTTCAGGCAAGGTAGAAAAGAGATGTGTTATTTTGGTGCTCTTCATCTGGAAGGGAGACTTGATGGCCCAAGGGCACAGGCCACACTGGCTGCTGAGAAGACAGGCACTGGTGGGGCAGGGCTGTGCAGGGTTTGAGGTGCTGAGCCTGGCAGAGCACTGAGGAGTTTGGCCCCTTTCTTCTTGGCTACTAGTTGGTAGCGCAGGGTAGGCACGAGTGCTCTACTTTCTAATTCTCCTTAAAATTGAACAAATGTTCACAAGCTTGCCTAGAAAAGCCCAGGGTCAAATGCCAGTGAGGGCTAGCAGATGAGTACCATGGCTTTGAAGAGTTTAGAGGGACTGTACCAAAGGTGGCCAGTACTCTAGCCTCTCCACCTTTCACTGCGATGAATGAGTGTGAGGACTGAGTGTGGGGGCTGAGAGAAACTCAGCTACTTGTTCTCGGTCACTGACTGGAGACAGACAGTCTGGACTGTATTCAGGTCTCTGTCTGTCTTCTTGGACTGCAGGGTTTACTAGGCTGAGAAAAGCACAGAAAGTCACAGCTGGGCTAGTCCTGGGCTAGCGCTGTCAGCCACTCAATAAGTCATAGACATGGTTAGCTGGGGCAGAACACTGTGGGGGGAGAAAGCACAGGTGAGCTGTAGTTAAAGTTTACGCTTACTTTACTGGCAATGGTTTTGTTGTTTGTTTGTTTGTTTGTTTTAAAGATTTATTTATTTCTTGTATGTGGGTATACTGTCACTGTCTTCAGACACACAAGGAGATGGAATCAGATCCCATTACAGATGGCTGTAAGCCACCACGTGGTTGCTGGGAATTGAAAGGACCTCTGGAAGAGCAAGCAGTGCTTTTAACTGCTGAGCCATCTCTCCAGCCCAGGCAATGTTTTTTGTTTTTTAAGCCAAAAATATTAACTTTAAAGCACAAACATTTACAGTCCACACTTTGATAAAATGTTGAAATTTCCCCCATCTGTTTGCATTAAACTATGATTGTGGTTTTGTATGACATAGTCTTTAATGACAGTTGATGGGACCATCTTTTAAAACACAGGGGAAGGAACTGGGTAGGAAAGTAAAAAGGTGTCCCTGGGAGGGACAGACACAGGGGTGGTGTCTGTCACTGAAAGCTAACAGCTGTGAGTGCTGGCTCCACTCTGAGCCTGCTCCCTTCCCTGACACAGTGGTATCTTGCTGGTCTGGCCATATATACTTGTCTTTATTTTTATTTCTCTCTTTTTAAAACATTTCCAAGATGATGGGGCAGACTGGTGAAGCGCTGACTCTACCCAAGCAGGTTCAGTATTAAGAACCTAGAGCTACCAGGAGGTCTAATTTACCTCCTTGCCCATCTGGGACGGTCACATAGAGGGCGGGAAGGGATGTTACCCTCCTTTTGAGTCTATCAGTCAGGGTCTGAGAAAACAAACACAAGACATTCCTAGAACCGAGGAATAAAGGGAGGCTGACACGGTAGGGAGAATTATCCTTAAAATAAAACAAATAAGACTCTCAGCCTTGAAGGTCAGGACCACAGGGTGGGTCCCAAGGAGACATGTTCAAATGTTTTCATTCCTTAACCATGTTCCCTATGTAGCTACAGTATCTAAAGGGCAGCTTGCAGGGGCCTGTCTAAGGATCCTCGACCACAGTGAGCCGGTGAAGGGGAACAAAGCCTGAGGTATCATGTCTGGAGACTGGCTAAAGGTCAGGGCAGTGGCCTTCAACACAGATTCCCCTCTGCAGTAAAGCTGCCCAGGAGACAATCTGGGACGTGATAAACGGTACCGGCCCCTCCTGTAGGATGCCCTGCTTTTGTTCTTCTTGGAGGGCTACCCGAAACCCGTGGTAGGAGAAGGCCACCTTGAGAAAGATATTTTTATATGGCTTCTCCATGTCACTTGCATGAACATCACCAAACTCACTGTGAAATGGCCAGACAGACATTTGACTATTTTTGACACATAGCTAAAGCCAAGGGCAGCTTTCCTTACCTCTCCAAGAGGGTGCTCACCATCTTCTCAAAGGTCTCATCGCATCTCAGGAGTGGGCTGGTGATCCCCCACTGCAGAGACTTGCTGTACTCATCCAAGCCAAAGTACAGCTTCTCGCAGCCTGCGTCCTCCTGATTGAAAACAGCAGAGCCGTGAAGACAGGTTTGGTGGGGGGCAAAGGGAAGCGGCAGGTTTGGTGGGGGGAGGAAGGGGAAGCGGCTGTGAACTTGACACCAGTACTGTATTTTCGTGGAACCTCGTGTATCATTAGTGGCATGTTGACATGTTTCATTTAGGAAACTGCACTTAGGCTTGTTTTCTTTTTCCTTTGGTTCAGATACACACAGCAGATACCTTCCTTTCTAGCTATAAGTAGCTCTCTTTTCTGACCTATCCATAGCACTTGAGAAGAAACTGAAAACCTCTTAGGGGTTTGGGTGCTATTTAATTGTGGTGATCCCTTTTACAAGTAAAAATTAGTTTTCAACTGGACTATAAAAATACAATGCAGCCGGGCAGTGATGGCGCACACCTTTAATCCTAGCACTTGGGAGGCAGAGGCAGGCAGATTTCTGAGTCTGAGGCCAGCCTGGTCTACAGAGTGAGTTCCAAGACAGCCAGGGCTATACAGAGAAACCCTGTCTTGAAAAAACAAAACAAAAAAAAAAACCCAAAAAAAGAAAAAGAAAAAAATACAATGCACTATGAACATCCTACCTCATTAGACAGAACACACAGCACTAATCCTCCTCCTTCTTGCTGATTCAGTTGTCGCTATGCAAGTTAAATAACGATTTTGGGATGCGACACAAGGATGTCCCAGAGGATCCTGGGATGTGCAACAAGCAGCTGACTTTCAAGAAAGAAGGCCCAGAATAATAAGTAAGTTTTTGGTATTTTTGCTTGCTTGTTTTATTGTTTTTTATTTATTTATTTTATTTTATTTATTTTTTTGAGACTCTCTGAGTAGCCTCACCTGCCCTAGAACTCACTCTGTAGACAAGGTTGACCTTGAACTCAGAGATTCCGCCTGCCTCTGCCTCCTGAGTGCTGGAATTTAAGGCGTGTGCTACCACCTGGCTCTTTCTTCAGTTTTTATTTTTTCATTTTTCCCTTGTGCCTGTGCATTTTATTTTTATATTTTTATTTATTATGAATTTAATTTTTCTTTCTGTTGTTTATTTTATAAAGAAAACAGTCTGATACTAAAGTTATAATTACATAAAAATAAATTAGAGGAAGAAGATGAGGGTAGTAGAAATAAGAATAGATCAGGGATGAAGTTAGCAACCCTGGAAATGCATGCCAGGAATTTATGCATAACTTCTTAGAAGTGGTTGTAATACTGAACTTTTCTTTTGAGACAATATCTCATGCTGTCCAGGCTGGCCTCGAACTTGATATATAGCTGAAGATGATCTTGAGTTTCTGATCCCCCTGCCTCTGTCTCACAAGTGCTGGCCCCACAGGTGTGTGTCATCATGCCTGGTTATATGCAGTGATGGGAATCAAACCCAGGGCTTCATGCCTCACTAAGTAAGCATTCTGCTAACTTTACTATATCTCCATCCCCAGAGATAAATAACCTATTTTATGCAAATGTGTGATTTATAAAATCTATATAATAAATGTAGGAGGAGCTAGTGAGGTGGCTCTTGCAGAGAGCCCCATTCAGTTTCTAGCACCCATTTGGTGGTTCACTACTGCCTGTAACTGAAGTTCCAGGCTTTCTGGTGCCCTCTTCTGGTCTCTGTGTGCACCTGCATGCACGTGTACATACTAGAAAGCACACACATAGATATATAGAGAAATAGAAACTATACACATCTTTGAAAAACTCTAAGGCACTATTAACTGGAAGTTTTTAACTTTTAGCACTGTTTCAAACAAGACAAGCCTGGCTGCTGGCACGGGGTCTGACTTGAGAGCATCCTTTGCCCAAGGACGAGAGGATCTCTTGGATCCCAGAGGCTTGGCTGGCATAGGCTGAATGACATCAGCTGCAAAGGACATGCTCTTTTCTTTTTTGGTGGACTTGTGTTTTTCACTGCTCACTTTGGGAGAAAAAACCCTGTCCATTTCTTCTTCTATCTCATCTGGACTTCGAGCATAGTCATGCAGAAGGACTGTGCTGTGTGTGCTTAGTTCTTCCTTTGCAGAAGGACTGTGCTGTGTGTGCTTAGTTCTTCCTCTGCAGAAGGACTGTGCTGTGTGAGCTTAGTTCTTCCTCTGCACAAGGACTGTGCTGTATGAGCTTAGTTCTTCCTCTGCACAAGGACTGTGCTGTGTGTGCTTAGTTCTTCCTCTGCAGAAGGACTGTGCTGTGTGAGCTTAGTTCTTCCTCTGCAGAAGGACTGTGCTGTGTGAGCTTAGTTCTTCCTCTGCAGAAGGACTGTGCTGTGTGTGCTTAGTTCTTCCTCTGCAGAAGGACTGTGCTGTGTGAGCTTAGTTCTTCCTCTGCACAAGGACTGTGCTGTGTGAGCTTAGTTCTTCCTCTGCACAAGGACTGTGCTGTGTGAGCTTAGTTCTTCCTCTGCACAAGGACTGTGCTGTGTGAGCTTAGTTCTTCCTCTGCAGAAGGACTGTGCTGTGTGAGCTTAGTTCTTCCTCTGCAGAAGGACTGTGCTGTGTGTGCTTAGTTCTTCCTCTGCACAAGGACTGTGCTGTGTGAGCTTAGTTCTTCCTCTACAGAAGGACTGTGCTGTGTGAGCTTAGTTCATCTGGAGAAGGACTGTGCTGTGTGTGCTTAGTTCTTCCTCTGCAGAAGGACTGTGCTGTGTGAGCTTAGTTCTTCCTCTGCACAAGGACTGTGCTGTATGAGCTTAGTTCTTCCTCTGCAGAAGGACTGTGCTGTGTGTGCTTAGTTCTTCCTCTGCAGAAGGACTGTGCTGTGTGTGCTTAGTTCTTCCTCTGCAGAAGGACTGTGCTGTGTGTGCTTAGTTCTTCCTCTGCAGAAGGACTCAACCCTTTTCCTCAACCCGCATGCTGCTTTGTTTGGGGAGAACAGAATCAGGGCTGAGATGGTAGCTCAGCACACAGAGGTTCTCAGCACTAAGTCATCTAAGCTCAATCCCAGTATGTGCTCTGTGCTTCCTTGCAGCTGTTAGCCCTTTGGGTGTTCTATGAAAGGTGTACACAGGCCTACAAGTGCTGACAGTGGTTTTTTAATTAAAGTACTTTAATTTCTCTCCCTGTGTCGGAACAGCCAAAGGAAGTGGACTGTGAAGATTCCTACAAGTTGCTGGGTGGACTGAGTGTGATGGAGTACACTTTCCTTTCTCTCTGTTGACCTCAGTTTCCTAAGGATGACCTATTTTAAAGGTATTATTATCATTATTATTATTTTCTTGCTGTGACCCATGCCTTTAATTCTAGCACTCTGGAGGCAAAAACCAGGCAGATTTCTGAGTTCAAAGCTAGCCTGGCTTACAGAACAAATTCCAGGGCAGCTAGAACTATACAGAAAAAGCCTGTCTCTAAAAACAATACAACAACAACAAATTATTTTTTAAGGTGGAGTCTGGGCTCAAATAATCCTCCTGCCTCAGCTCCCCAAGTAGTTGGGATGATAGCATATGCTTGTCATGTCTGCTTTTAAGGATCATCTTTTAAAGATGGTCTTATTGTTCTGTGAGCTGTGCATGGGGTGTTGTTAGCACACACCAGGGGCCATGTGGAGGTCAAAACAACAATGTCTCTCCTTTTACCTTCTGTGGGCCCTAGGGCTCACACTCAGGTTGTCAGGCCTGTGCAGCAAGCTCTGCCACCTCTTGAGCATCTCTGTAGCTTGCTTTTTTAACCTTTTACTTCTAAAGTATAATAACAACTCCCTCTCCCTGGCTGCCTTTAACAAACTCCCGGAATCACGAGTAAGGGCATCTCTAGAGATCTAACTACACCTTTTAAAACATGGCCCCAATGCCATCTTACACCTAAAGTATTCACCTTAACCACAGGGATGACTCAAGGACAATCACATAAAACCCATTTCTTATCACAAGAAATAATAATAATAATAATAATAATAATAATAATGGAGAGAAACAAGCCTTTCTCTCCATTGCAGGAGTGAGTTTCCCTGTGGCCAAATGTCATAGCAAGGGGACACATACTGGAGAACTGTTTTGTTAAAGTAAAAAAATATATTTAAAAAAATATTTTTATCTTTAATTGACATACAGTAATTATACTTACTTGTGGCATTCAGGTACATAATGTATGTAATGTATACTGACACTGTGAGAGCAGTTGGCATAGTTATCACCCCAGACCTTTATCTCTTTGTGTTGAGAACGTTCAATATTTTCTTAGGTGTTTTGACATAGTCAATTAATTCTTTTCATTCATGGTTCTCTTGTTGCCCTACAGAACAGGGGAAGTTCTTCTTCTTGTCTAACTGCACTGTGTACCTATTAGTCACCCTCTCTGTGTTCTTCCCAACCTCCAACTGTTAGGTCCTGCTAACCACTGCCCTACTCTCTGTTTCTTTAAGATGCTCTTCTTAAAAGTGAGGACATGCAGTGTTTGATTTTCTATGCCTGATGATCTCACTCTATACAGTGCTCTCTTGCCTCATCCAATGCAATGGCAGACTTGCATTCATGCTTGTGTGGAACCATAGTCCATTGTCTACTTGCACTCTGTTCATTCCCCAGTAGACAGCTGCACTGACTTTGTGTTGCTTTCTGTGAACTGCAAGGACGTCATGAGGGTGCTGCCATCCAGCCCTCAGCAGAGCTACCCTCCAGTGAGACTGCAGGATCCCCAGGACCACATGGTACCACTAGGTTCAAGATACTTTTCCCTTGTAGCTGTTCAACAGGCAATCCCACTTTGTGTACAGATTCAGCCTGTACTTGGCAGGGGGGAGGGTGGTGGCAGGGCTCGACAAGCCAGTGATTGGATGTAGTTGGTACCAAAACCATAGCAAAGCCACAACTTGGAGTAGTCTTGGTGTGATGTGGTCACAGTGTGAGAGTTTTCACAGAGGGCGCTGCTGAAGGCTCAAGGTCCCAGCGTTACAGCAGTGTGAAATGCACAGGGCTCATAAGTAGTTATTAATGTATAAGACATGTCTGCACTTTCTGACTTAAACACACTTATTTTTAAGTATCCAAAGCTTTTAATATCTCTACACAAGACATCCACAATACACTGGCTAAGGTCGATCACTTTTATGAAACTTATTTCTTTGATAATATATTTGCCATATAGCTTATAGGCTGTAGAAAATATTGTTAGATATTAGGAACTAGAACCAAAACCATGGGGCTGGAGAGATGGCTCAGCAGTTAAAAGCACTGCTTGCTCTTCCAGAGGTCCTGAGTTTAATTCCTAGCAACCACATGGTGGCTCACAGCCATCTGTAATGGGATCTGATACCCTCTTCTGGTGTGTCTGAAGACACTGTACCCACATGCCTAAAATAAATCTTTAAAAAAACATTTAGAACCAAACCATAAAGAACCATCTGATATACCCAGTGTTGAGAAGACCACTCCCAGCAGACAGTCCTATTGATGGTGGTTTCGCTCTGGTTTCAACCAGAAGATAAAGAACCCACCAAAATGGAGCTCTGGTTGTTGGAAGGGGAGGATAATTATCAGGGACACAGATCATACTCTAAGTCTACCCATGGAAAACAAGACATCAGGCCTCCGGTAGTTAGTCTTACTTTTTCTTTGTCAGTATAAGGATTGATTTGGGAGTCTCATACCTGCTCGATGGGCTAGCACCCACAGAAACTGAAATTTCACTAGCACTTTGAAATTAATCATTTAAAGTCACACAGGTATTTCAGGGTATCAGTGATGCTCTGGTGTAATATCACTTGTTGATTTGTTTGAAAATAGGGCAGTACTCTTTTTATAACCCAGGCTGACCCTGAACTCGCAGTCTCCCTGGAACACAGGGATACAACATTACATCTGGATACTAAAATCTATATAGTATGGTTAGTTCCTTATCTACAGCATGCATACACTCCTAAAGAGTAGCCGCCCAATGAACTTGCTGTAGTTCACCATTCACCCGTGCCAGTGTCATAATCATTGCAATTAGCACACGAAGTCACAATTAGCACATGAAGGTATAGTGTCCATAATCCTAGCACTCAGAAGAATTAGGCAAAGTTGTTGGAGCAAAATAGCAAGATCTCATTTCAAAAAACTGTGATCAGATGAAAAATGAAGCATTCTGTTGATTAGATGTCTTGGCATGTGTGTGCTGTGTTTTACCAGGCCATGGCCATGTTCAGTTCCTGGTTCTGCCTTCCCGGGGAACTGCAGATGGCTGCAGGAAGACTCACCATTGTATCCAGTTGTATCCAGTGGACCTCGTTGCTGGAGCTGATTCGAGACTGTTGGGTCTGCAGTGTGTATGGGAAGGAGCTCACCTGGAGCACCAGGAGGTTGAAAGCTTCGAGAACTTCTCTGCAATTAATAACTCGATCAGCCAATCCGTGGGTTGGCTCACCATGTGACAGAGAGCCTGAAATCACACTGTGGAAACAGTAAACGTCGAGTCAGAGCTTCCTCACCCAGGTGACTGGAGACAGAAGCAGGGCAGCATGGCGGTGACACCAGACTTATTTTATCTGAGAGGGACAGATCCAGTCAGAATGTGATTTGGAGTTGGGTGTGGTGGTACACATCTGTAATCAGGAAGCACAGGAGAAGCTGAGGCAGCCAAGGTCAAGAGTTCAAGGCCACCTTGGGCCATATAGTGAGATTTTTGTCTCATAAAACATACAATTCGAAAGACAAAAAAAAATATGTTCTTATTTATATTCTTATTTTATATAACCACTTCCAGATAAGTGTTGGGGACTCTTCCCTTCCTGGCGTTTCAACTTGTTCCTAAGCTATTCTAAGTGTGACCTCAGTCATGCAGTTGAAAGCTGCTAGCCCAGCAATGACCTGTATCCACAGTTGCCTCCATCTCAGCCTGGGAGGAGGGATAGGAAGAGGGTTGAGAGGACTGGGAGTCAGAAAGTCACATCACGAAAGCTTTCACAGTTCTGTTCAGTTTGGATATGCCAGGTTATCATGCATATTTTATTCTATTCTAGTTTTATTTTTGTGTGTGTGTGTGTATGTGTGTGTGTTTGTGTGTGTGTGCATTTGTGTGTGTGTTCAGTCTCAGGAGCTCACATGGTAGAAGAGAGAACTGATTCCCACAGGTGTCCTCTGACATCTACGTATGCATGATTGCTACATGAATGTACATGAATAAAATAAATCAATAATGACTAAAAATGAAAACCAAACATAAATTGGACAGGAGAATTTCAGGGGCAAGGAATGACTGGGAATAAGTTACCAATGGGAAGACACCAACTGTGAGATTTCAGTGCCTTTACACCATGACTAAAGGGTTCCTTAGGTAACAGTTACTGCTAAGGAAGAAATGCTAGATCTACTCCCACTGAAGCAATCACCTCGTTAGCTCCACATGGGAGTTGTCATGAACCAGCACAAACAGTGTGTATGGGTTCTGCTTCACCCTCCTCATGAAAACTTCAAACTTGCTTTGGATCTCATTGTCCAGTCGAACAACGTATCTCTCTGCTCTCTGATGAGCCAGCCCACTTTCCTCCAGACCCAGGTCTACAAGGACACCTGCCAAGAGGAAAAAAGTTGCTCTTTTTACACATTTTTGTGTAACACACACACACACACACACACACACACACACACACAGAGAGAGAGAGAGAGAAAGAGAGAGCTCAGTGTTGACCAATACTGGGCACTAACCACACAGAGGTTTAGAGAGAAAACCTTTTATTCTTTTTCATATTCTGCTGAGTTAAGAGGAGGAAACGTCAGACTTCCCTTTCTTTGGAGCATCCCATTCCACGTCTCACGGCCTGATATAAAGAACAGGAAATACATTTCTGCTGCTTTTGTGTTCTGAGACAGGGTTTCAGGAGCCCACACTGCCTCCCAGGATTAGACAGTGAAGGCTTAGAGGCCTGCACCACCACACTCAGCTTACAGAACAGACCCAGGAATGCTCTGATTCTTGGAGTCAACGCTGTTGAATACTTAAAACCCATTTTGTTTACCTCCCTTTTGTGGGTAAAGTGCTAATGTCTACCTTAGGCTGATAAGAAAAAAAACCTAAGCTTTGGTTTGCAGATATTGAATAAATTAATATAGCATAAAAACCTTATTTTTCCAAATTTAGCATAGAAAAGGAAACCACATATCCAGGGCTTTACAGATACCAGGCAAACACTCTTCCACTGAACTACATTGTCAGACCCAATTGAAAACTTTTTTGTTTGTTTGTTTGTTTTTTGAGACAGAGTTTCTCTGTATAGCTCTGGCTGTCCTGGAACTCACTTTGTAGTCCAGGCTGGCCTCGAACTCAGAAATCCGCCTGCCTCTGCCTCCCACGTGCTGGGATTAAAGGCGTGCGCCACCACACCCGGCTCTGAAAACATTTTTATACAGGGATACACATATACATAGAGCATGGGAGGTCCTCAATGTATAAAATGAACACAATTACCCATGATTACCATATTCTCAAGAAGTCAGAAATTGTGTGACTTTAGTATGGTTCAGTAGCTCTGTCTATAACTTTGACATAAAACATCTAAGTGTGCGAAGCTGCTGTTCACAACCCACCCTCCTTTGAAATGAAGAGATTTTTATGAGTTATACTGATCTAACTTTACACTTTTAACAAAATGACACAACCAGTTAACAACTACATGCAGTTAGCATCGACAAAGTATAATAACAGCCTTAAGTGAAATAAGAGGCAAAGGTGGAAAATGTTTTATTTTATGAAAGTTCATCGAACCAGAAAAGGAAAACAAAACTAATCTTAATTCAAGATTTCTCCCCAGCTGGCCTGGACCTCACCGAAGTCTGTCTGCCTCTGGGACTAAGGGCATGAGGGTGGTGGGAAGTGAGTCCCTGGGTCTTTCGTCAGAGCAGCCAGTGTTCTTGACCACTGAGTTAAGAACCTCTAGCTCTGGAGGGGCCTTGTCTTGGAGATTACTAATCAAGAAAGTGCACAACAGGCCAGTCTAATAGGGCATTATCTCAGTTGAGATTTCCTCTTTCCAAATTACTCTAGCTGGTGTCATGTTGACAGGAAACTAGCCAGCACATAATTCTTTTACCCCTGTAGTCTCTTTTTAGGGGAAACAAACAGAAACAAACAAATAAAACCCAAACTGTACAAGTTGGCTAAAATCTTGTTAGTTGCTTTCAGAGTCCATTGATTTTGTAGTCCTTTTTGTCTGGGTGGCCCTACCCTGCCTCCCTTCTGTCTTCTCACTGAGGAGAATTATTTAATCTGGATTGGAGAGTCTTTGAAAGCATGCATGGGGTGCAGGGGAGAGGGCCCATGGCCTGAAGAACAGCGTTCTAAATACACAAATGGCATTTGAGTCTACAGTCTTGTCTGCTTGTATACTCAAGGCCTCTACTCTCAACTAATGGTAATTTCTCAAATGTGTTTCCAATGACCTAATTTGAGTTTTCAAGAGGAATTCTAAACTTTAACTATTATGGCTGCACCATTTGCTAGGAAAGAAGGGTGAGGCCAGAGATCCCATCGAGTGAGACGGACTTTGCAAGTGAGGAAGGAAAATGGAGAGAGACCTTTCTCACCATAAAACGAAATAATTGACCAGGCAATGGTGGCCCGGCCTTTAATCCCAGCACTTGGGAGGCAGAGGCAGGCAGATCTCTGAGTTCAAGCCCAGCTTGGTCTACAGAGTGAGTTCCAGGACAGCTTGTCTCAAAAAAAAAAAAAAAAAAAAAAACAACAAAAATGAAATAATTGATTATGGAGATAACTGGAAAGATGAACCCTTCACATACAGCAGCCAGCACTTTAATTATGTGGCAAAGGAATTTGTAGACTGCATTTGGGCTCCAGCATCTAACAGGGACATGGATATGCTGTTTGGCAGGTGGCTGCAGAGAAGGGCCTACAAGGAACTGAAGGTTCCCAAAGTACAGTACTGTCTAGGTAAGTCACACACCTAGAGAGGAGTAGACATGTCAATTTCTGTTTGAACAGGGGACTCTCCAGTGTGTGTGTCTTCTTTCTGGGTCAGAGTTGCTTCCCAAGACGTTTGGTCTCTGAGATGCTTGTAACCATCTAGTAGGTGCCACACACACACACACACACACACACACACACACACACACACACACGTTTTTTCTGAGAAGGTATGTTTTAGAATGGTTTTAGAAGGTATGTTTTAGCTTCCACATTGGGACCTATTCCTGAAAGCTTCTTTGTGCCTCTTTCGACCAGACGATCTACTTGTCATCAACTAACAGCTCCAGCTTCTTCATAACCATGTGTGTGTGCAACCACTGCATTAGCATCACTGACCTTATCAGAATAAAGCTTCCATCGAGGCTGCCACTACACCTGCTCTCATCTGCTGGAGAGGTCACTGCACAAACCAGGGAGCCCCGACTAAGCAAGCACACAGTCACTGATATTGGCCCATCCACCTTGAATTTAGAATGGCTTGTTTTTTTATTGTGCCAGTATTCTAGTGTTCCGACTGACAGAACATGGAGTTTCCTCAATTGTCAGAATTTCAGAGTACTGGGAGAACTGAAAAGTCTTAACCCATTTCTTTTCTCTTTTTGTATTGTTTTCTTTTTTCCTTCCCTCTCTCTGTCCTTCTTCCCTCCTCCTCTTTCCTTAATCAGAATGCCAGTCAAGAGACCACTTGCTTCACCCAGTGTGGGTCTGCAATAATTTCCTTCTGTTTTCAGCCACACCCGAACTGTGAAGGACACACCCTTCCTGAGTGTATTGACCATTCTTCCTGTCTGGCGCTCTTTCCAAAGGGCTGGCTGCTGAAATGTCCTCTTTTTGGAAGTAGGCAGATGGAATCAGGAAGACAACGGTGGACATCAGTTCTTCCTCCTTCCATTCAGACACGAATTACACACCTTGCTTGGTGCTAGACCCGAGAGGCCCCACGAGGCTCTAGGCATTCAATAATGAAAAGCAGGTTTTCTCTGAGGGTTGCCTTCTGCGGCCCAGGCAAGTTCATCTCTTCATTTTCATGGTAGAAGGGGGGGGGGTACTGAGTCCCATGATTCCTGGAGGACTTTTGCTTTAATGGTTATGATAGCTACATGGTGTTTTAATAAGTAATTTCTTACTCTGTCTTAGAAGTTTCTCTTTATACACACACATACATATATACATGTATATATGTACACCACACACATTTCCTATTAACTAGTATGTGTTCCAAAAAATATGAGGGTACTTAAATATGATGACACATTTTAGCATAGTTATAATAAGAAATACTGTGCACTTGTTAAGAATGTTACTTAAAAAAGCTTTTCCTATGCACACTGCACATCAACAGCAAGGACAAATACAGGAAGGAAGGAGGTACAACACTAGGCAGTAAGTAGGTGCTAACAACAACATTTTTATAGTGGTAACCTTGAGTGTGAGATTACAAATGGTTAATTTTGTGGGAATTGAACTCAGAGTCTCAAGCAGGCTGTGTACCCTGCTAAACCATAACCTCTGTGTACAAATGTTTCCACGTATCCACTTTGTTACTTTCATTTTTCAGAATAATATCACAGGGCCTGAAAGATGGCTCAGATGGTAAAACTGCTTGGTGCCCTGAGTTTGATTCCTAGATCTTACTGTGGAAAGAGACAACCGACTTCCCAAAGTTGTTCTTTGACTTCTACATATGCTCCATGTTACATTCAAAACACACACATGTACACACTCTACATACCACAACCATGTTTTTTCTTATAATTAAAAAAGAATGTTATTATTAAGTATATAAAAGTGATTATTACTACAATAATTTTATCTGCATTAATTTTATCTGCATTTTAAAAGATTTTCTGGAAGTCTATATAAAGTTTGCAGACACTGTCTATGAATGTAGAATCCACAAGCTAAAATTTTAGAACTTTGAATTTATTAAATTTTATGTTTTCAAATATAATGAAAATAAAATTAAGTAAATTTTTGTGCCAAAGCTAAGAGTGAATAATATCAAAATTGTAATTTGCTACTGGGTGGTGGCGGCACATGCCTTTAAATCCAGTGACTGGGAGGCAGAGGCAAACAGATCTGTTTCAGGTCAGGGGCGGCCAGGACTACAGAGAGAACCCTGTCTCAAAAAACTAAACAAAAAAATTAAACAACAGCAACCACACAAAAGTAATTTGCCATGAGTTTTCCCAAATCTGTCTATAACACTGACCCTGCCCCCCATTATAAACCTATCTAACTGGTCAGATTTTAGTATCTTTCTGAGGAATGGCAATCTTAAAATATGATATCAAAAACGAAAAACCAAAACCAAAGCTCAGAGAGGATGGGTAGGCCCTGCAGAGAGACAGGGAAAGTGCAAGGCACTGAGAGATGATTCCAGGAAAAGGCTCTGCAGAGGAAGCTCACTCTGAGGAGGTGCTAGGATGCGTTTGCTGAAGCACGACTTGGGATCACATCACAGACTGAGGGAGTCTGCAAATGCCAGATGGTATAAGTGAACCACCTACAAAAGAGGGCACTCCCTCCATGTATGGAAAAGAGAATCCACGAGCAATAATAGGTCAGGTTACTTGGCTCTATGGAAACCCACCGGTCACCCCTGGTGGAGGGGAGGAAAGAAGACACAGCCGAGGGAGCCTTGCGTTCATGCTGGCCTCTGTGAGAGCCTCAGGGAAGGCTTCTGCCCTCTTCCTGCTCATTTCCAAAAGGTCACTGCTTAGTGTGACTTTCAGAGACTTAAAGGCAGATTACCCTGAGGCCTCCTGAGACTGTGAAATACACTTCCCATGAGTCAGTCACAGCCAGACAGGTGACCACGTGGGAAGAGTTCATACACAGCCATGCTGCTCAGAGCCTGGCCCTCTGACCAGCAGGACTCAGGAGATTGGACAAAATACAGTCTGGGGATGACCCCGAGTACTGAGGGACTTCCAGGAAGTCTATACAAAGTTTGATAGATACTAGACACCGTCTATAGGTGTGGAATCTATAAATCTACATTCTTAGAAATTTGAATTTATTAAATTTTCTGTTTTCAAATATAATTCTTTAATGTGACAAAAAGATCCATCCTCCATCTAAAACCTGTGTTTTTTTCCCCGGGTAAGATAACCAGAGGGAATTTGATACTTAAATTTTTCTCTTTAAACCTGGTTTATGCCAGGCAGTGGTAGCACACACCTTTAATCCTAGCACTTGGGAGGCAGAGGCAGAGGCAAAGGCAGAGGCGCAGAGAGGCAGAGAGGCAGAGAGAGAGGCAGAGAGGCAGAGAGGCAGAGAGGCAGAGAGGCAGAGAGGCAGAGAGGCAGAGAGGCAGAGAGGCAGAGAGGCAGAGAGGCAGAGAGGCAGAGAGGCAGAGAGGCAGAGAGGCAGAGAGGCAGAGGCAGAGAGGCAGAGAGGCAGAGAGAGAGGCAGAGAGGCAGAGGCAGAGGCAGAGGCAGAGGCAGAGGCAGAGGCAGAGGCAGAGGCAGAGGCAGACAGATCTCTGAGTTCAAGGCCTGCCTGGTCTACAAAACAATTGTCAGGACAGCCAGAGCCACCCTGTTTCAAAGAACCAAAAACCAACCAACCAAACCAACTAACCAACCAACCAACCAACCAAACCAACTATTCAACCAACCAACCAAAAGAAACAATAAAAACCCGGTTTACATGAAAACTAGCATTTGCTTAGCTGTCCCAATTTTCTAAACTCTATAGCTTTTTATATATTCTAAGCAAATTTTATTTCATGAAGAGATTATATTTACCATAGATTTGTAAAATCCTTTCTACCATTTCTGTCTTCTACAGGGAAATGTATTTGAATTTGGTCTCTATGTTTTTGGAGATAATTTTAACTTGGCTTCTTGCTGATAATGTGGAAGGTGGCGTCTGTGTTGAAAATGTTCTGGCAACCTGCTAAATGTCTGAGAACTCTGAGAAATGACCTGCCCCAACTTAGGAAGAATTCAAGAGGTTTTGACCCAGCATCCCGGACAGGCTGGACTTCCCTGAACAGTGAATGACCAGACTGCAGTCCCACCATGATACCATGGATTTACAGTCTCGACAAACACACAAATCAGTTTTAGTCTTGGCCTCTAAGGGAAAAAGGTCTAGGAGAAAGCTTACAGATAAATTCAATGTTCATTCAAATGCTCTTGTGATTTTTTTTTTTTTTTTTTTTTACTACTGAAAGACGTTTTTAAAATGTCTTTTAAATGTTTGGACTAAGCGAGGAAGGGATAAAGGAGCTACAGGGCTGGAACTAAGTGGAAGCTCACAGAAAGGCTCACTCTCACCTGACTGTCGAACACGCTGGAGAGTTTGCTGGACCAGAACCTCTGACCTTGGGACGATGATGATGAAGTCCACTTTGCTAAAGTGGCCGAGGTCCAGGCTCTGGCTGCCGCTGTCTGCGATTGCACACACCTGGGATAAGAGTCTTCTGGCAACTGTGAGCTGTGGTTGATAAATTTGGAAGGTTTCGTTATCTACATCTAAAATTAAAAAAAGTTATAAGAACAATATTTAGTTCTTCAACAAGCGCTATGAATCCATCTGGAGACATAAAACACAAGGGCAGATCAATGTTTCACAACCAGGAACTCCCACTTGCTATTCTCCTTTGATACCGGGCTTTATGGAGTTGCCTGTTTACCCCTGAAATCTGACTGAGAAGATATGCTCAAGAATGGGCTAGGTCAGTTTTACAAGCAAATGACTTAAAAAACGTTGGGATTGTATTACAACACTTTTGCTAATAGTGGAAACAGACTACAACGTCACAGCTAGACCAGGACTCAGCTGCAGGAAGGGGGTAGTCAACTCTTTAGGCCTCTCAGCATTGCTCAGGTCTAGGGAGAGAGTCAATGCCATAGCTATAATACTGTAGGATTCCTTTGAGTTTTTCTGGATGAAACCACAGTAAATATTTCTTCTTCATCAGCAAGTCAGCTGCAACATGACCTGAAATCCCCTCTCCATGACTAGACAACACAGGCTAGAGACACAACCTTCACTTTTCTTCCTATTTGGCTTGGCTCTGCCAGCATTTGTGACCTGGCAGGCCTAGGAGATGTAGTCATTATCAGTGCTCACACCAGGACTACCTAAAGAGACCTATGCCTTGTGACATAGGCAGCTGGCCTCTCAGTAGGTGACGTACGGCCAAACACTGTCCAGATACTTTATGTATGTCAGTAATCCTTTCTTACAAGTTTCACCAAGCCATCAATCCCTGTGCACACCCCCTCTCCCCACAGACAACAAAACGCCTAGGCAGGCAGCTGCCACACCTCTTAAAAGGGTTGCATTCTATCAGGGACATATGTTGGCAGTTTGACTGAAACACAATCTCAAGTGCTTAATTAACTAGTGCTAATGAAAGTTGTCTAAACTCAACCGAGGTGCAAGTGAGGCATTCAGTACTCACAATACTCTAGACCCTCTGGACACAGAGGGCTTCTTGCCGGCAGAAAGAACTGACTGCAGAGCTTGATGCTATGAGGTTGAAAAGCAGAGCTGGGAGAGCAGCTTAGCAACGGGGCACACCTCTAGATGTATGTAAGGCTTGAGTTTGATTCCCAGGGTTAGAAAAGAAAAGGTAATGCTAGTGCAAATACTTTTAAAGTTTTAAAAAATGATGCATATGAGTGTTTTGCTTGCATGTATGCTTGTGTACCATCTGCATGCCTAGTGCCCAAGGAGGACAGAAGAACACACCAGATCCCCTGGAACTGGTGCTATAGACATTTGTAAGTGACCATGTAGTTGCTGGGAACTGAACTGGGGTCCTCTGGAAGAACAGCCAGTGCTCTTAGCCATTTTGCCATCTCTCCAGCCCCTAGGTAACTTTCCCCCATTTCCCATACATGGACTACAATTAAAAGGTTGAAGAGATGTCTCAGCAGCTGAGAGAAAACATTGCTTCTGCAGAAAAACAGGGTTTGATTTGTAGCACCCATGTCTACAACCTTGGAGGATTCAACATGGTCTTCTGATCCTCGTGGGCACCTGAATATACCCAGCACACATTCACACAAACACACACATACACATAAGTAAAAAATAAAAATAAAAAATCTACCAATAAAACAAGCCTATCTTCCAACATAAATAAGTTATTAGTTCCTCAGTTCGTAGGCTGACAGAAACTAAATGTATATATAGATTTGTAAGTATAATTTAATTTAGCAAACTCTGAAGTTTAATGAAATATAAAACAACAGGTTTTTTTTGTAAAATTTTTTATTATAGCTTTTAGTGTTGGTGTATGTGTGTGCATGTGCCCGTGTGTCACAGCATACTTGTGGAGGTGATAAGACAGCGTGCAGGAATTGGCTTTCTCATTCTATCATGTGATCGAGCCCTGGGGTTTGAACTCAAGCCATCAGGTTTGGTGGTAGTTGTTTTTAACCCATGGGGCCATCTTGCTGGTTTCAAGCAACATTTATTTTATTTTGTTTGTTTTTTTTTGTTTTTTCGAGACAGGATTTCTCTGTGTAGTCCTGACTGTCCTGGAACTCACTCTGTAGACCAGGCTGGCCTCGAACTCAGAAATCCACCTGCCTCTGCCTCCCAAGTGCTGGGATTAAAGCCATGCGCCACCATCACCCGGCTCGCAACATTTATTTTTATTTTACTCATTTATTCATTTAGATCTTTTAAGACCGGATCTCACTATGTACTGGCTGTCCTGCAATTCATTATGTAAACCAGGATGGCTTTGAACTCACAAAGGTAGTCTGCCTCTGCCTGGGAGTGTTGGGATTAAAGGCATGCACCACCATGCCTGGCTGACATTTCTTTTTTAAACTAAAAAATATTTTTTAAAAATGTGTCTAGAGTTTTGGCAGTCTGGTTCCCTCAGAGGCCAAAGGAGGCACTGGGTCCCCTGGGTCCCCTGGGTCCCCTGGACTGGAGTCACAGATGGTTGTGGGTTCTGAGATGAAACCCTGGTTCTCTGAAAATCAGCTGGGGCCCTTAACTCCTGAGGTTTTTTTTTCTCCAGTTCCTTCAAGCAACATTTAGTTTGTTTGGCTGGCTTTTGGTTTTTCAAGGCAGGGTTTCAGGGTTTCTCTATGTAGCCTTGGCTGTCCTGGAACTTACTCTATAGACCAGGCTGGCCTCAAACTTGCTGCCAGGATGAAAGATGTGTGCTACCACCACCCTGCTTCGAATAACCTTTCTTAGGTAGGGAACCAAGGATGTACTTAGAGAGCTGTATGTATTCTGAGAGTTAAGAAGTATTTGATTAACTAATTATTGTTTTTACACATGTATTACTAATGTAGTGGTGTATGTGATCACATGTGTGGAGGTCAACACAGCTGGCTCTCTCCTTCTACTTTTATGCAGGTTCTAGGATCTAACTCAGGTCCCTGGCTTGGGCTGCAAGCAACCTCTACCTGCCGAGCAAACTCTAAACTTAGTGATAATTCAAAACAGTTCATATGAACTCATTTTAGACCTGAATGGATGATGGTAGATGTCCAGATACGGCCTAGAAGTCAGGACAGTTTGTGGACCATATTCACATTTGTTGGACAAGGAGGTTAAGATCTGCTTCCTCTCCCCTGGCCACCATGGGGCTCTGACTGGCAGGGCAGATGCTGTGTAGGTAACATTTTTCTGCTGCCTGGAAGGCCTCATATTCTATGGGCCTGAAGTTTTACAAGTAAGGGGAAAGGTGAGAGACACAGTCCTGCACAGCTGCAGTCTAGATGCTTCATGAAGTTCTCTAAAGCGCCCCGCAAGCACAGCAACTCTCTGCGTATAACTCAGGAAAAAACACTTCGGGTCTGGCCAGTGGTGCCTGTCATCCTAGAATTTTGGAGGTGGAGGATAGAGTTCAAGACTAGACTCAGCTACGTAATGAGTTTGAAGCCAGACTAGGCTGATAAAATCCTCTCTCAACACACACACACACACACACACACACATACTAAAATAAAACTGAGGATTCCTAAAATCATTCCTGGCAAAAAGAGGAACTTCCTGAGGCTAAAAGATATTACCAAATGCAGCTAAACAACAGTCTCCCAGGGAAAGGGCTCTTACTAAGGAGAGGACTGCACAGCAAAATACTGTCAATCAGAACTCAATTTACCAGGTAGACAATAATGAAAAGCCTGCTGTAGTCTATGCCTTGAGGGTTCTTAAAAACCCTGAGGGTTCTGGTTTTTTAAGCTTCTACAATATCTGTCCCTCAGCCTCAGGCCACTTTACCCAGGTTTTGTGTGGGAATCATAGCAGCAGCCTCCTGAGGGGACACACACTCATCAAGGTCACCATTGAAAGGAGTGACTACACTGTCTCCTCTTCTTTGTTGCATTTTTTCAAGCAGCTTGTCCAGGTCATCCCCTGTATGAAAAGAAGGCAGATTTGAGAAGACTGGAGTGAGCAGCACGCCGAGTGCTTATGTTCAGTATCCAATTGATGCAGCTGGGCTGGGCTCTCATCAAAAACTTTAAATTGACCTAGAGTGATGTCAGAATTCCTACACGGCCATTTCTTTTGTGGCATTTGTACGATAAGAGCTTTTCTAGATGATATATACCTTTGTAGGTGCATGCTTACAAGCAACACACTTCCAACACTGGCTCTCTTTTGGCTGGCATTATGGACAACAGCAGGCAGAAGGCACTGCTCTGGTTCTCTCTGACATATGAAGAAACTTAGATCCAGGGAGAGAAAGAGAAAATAGCCCAAGCAACAAAGTTACAGTTGAGTTGAGGCTTTAATCCTGCATCCTTGTGTCTTCCTCTAGACCCCACAAGCTTCCTGTGGTGTTGTGAGTCACCAGGAGTAAGGATTAAACCACTGCAAGGAAAGTTCTACCAGAAAGCTTAAGGCCCACCTTCCTGACAGGCTAAGATTTAAATCCAATCACACAACTAGGGCTGGCAGGGTGGCCCAATCTTACAACCACTCACCTAATGATGTTGTTTTGAAATGTGATGCCAGGAAGCTGACCTTTCCTGTGATGAGCTCATAGCTAATTTCTTTCAAAAACTCACTTGTGGTAAGCATGCTCTCTGCCAGGGCCCGGGACTGATGCTGACCTGAAGGACGGAGAACAAAGCAGTAACTCATCACTGGAACTAATGCTTGCTGCAGCACTAATGATGATGGACATAGAGACCACAGAAGTCTAAAACTACAGGGACTTGATTAAGAAGGTCACGGCATGTTGAAAGATGTGCATAGGAAACATCAATTTGAAGATTATCTATAGCAGCAGCAGCAGTAGCAGTAGCAGCAGCAGCAACAACAAAATCTTCATAACATGATGCCAGGTGATTGAGGGAAAAATAGTGTATTTTATGTTTATAACTATAAAAACATAGACATGCAGGTATTTAAAGGCTAGAGAAGTCCATAGAAAATGTAACAGTGTATTTACATGGTTGTTATAAGTACTTACCTTAAAAACTTATTCATAATTACTTTTAGAATTAAAAGTATTAATGATCACAGCCAAGAAAAGCTTTCTAAAGTCCTGATATAGAGGTGGGAAGACAGCTTGGTGAGTAATGCTGGGATCTGATCTTTTTTGTAGAAAGCAATGAGAGCCATTCAGTGAAGAGAGGAGAAATGAAAGTCTGAGTGCTGGCCCTCTGAGAGTTAGCACAGAGCACATTTAGTCATTGTTCTACTTTCTGAAGGTTTCCTAGGTATGGTAGAGTAGGCTCTTCAGTGTGGAGAGTTCCTGGCAAATATAACTGGCTTACACAGGTGCCTTATCACATGACAGAATGGTTAAGACTTGCAAAACCTTTTTACAATTAACTTGCTTTTATTTCTATGTGCAGTGTATGTGTGCGTGTGTGTATGTGTGTGCATGTATGTATGTACCACAATGCACGTGGTGTCATGAAAATCAGAATAGGGTGTTTGATCCCTCAGGACCAGAGTTATAGACTGCTATGAGCTACCATGTGGATGCTGGGAATTAAACCCAGGACTTTGCAAGAGCAGCTAATGCTTTTAACTGCAGAGCCATCTTTCCAGCCCCAACACTTAGTTACACGTGATGAGAGTATCTGTTTTAAAAGACTGTCTCCACAACCAGGTGCCAGGGGCACCAGCCATGCTGAGGGCTTTGACTTGAGGGAGAAAGGAAAGTTAAAACTGGGAGAGAAACCTAAACCACAGCCATTAATCAGAGCGTAATTACATGGATGCTGGAAATATCAATTGCTATTTTTCAAATACAGATGACAGAATGAATGCATTAAACAAGCGATAAGTCAAATAAACAAAGCCCCAAGCCCACTCACCTAATACTACCACACAAAATTCATTTCCTCTGATTTTTGAGGCACAAATTGCCACGACGTAATCTGGCAGCCTCTGGTAGTGTTTCATTTCACTGAGAAGCCTCAGCGTCTCTGAAATGCCTTCTGCTAGAGAGTTCTGGGTCACAATCACATGAACCAGGTCCTGAGACACACTGGCCGCCAGCCTAGCCAGCCAGGGGAGCTGTGCCGGCGACATGGGTGCACACGGAGCGCCCAAAGGCAGGGCTCGCTCTCTCACAGAAAACTCCTGCATAGCAGTCAGCATGATCTGCTCAAACTCTTCCCGGAGAGGAATCTGGTCAGGACCTATGTTAACGAGAATCACAGTTAGAATTCAGACTATCACAGAAGACAAAACTGAGGCCAGGGAGACTTGAAAGGGAAGATTGCAATGTGCGGCTAATATGAGCTGTGGCTTGAGATCATTGTAAGACGTAAGTGCTTACTTGCTAGCTGGAGTATGGTGGGTTTAAATGAACTGTGGGATGCTAGGTGCTATGTGTTTTGTCTAGAGCTCTAGCTCTGTTCTCCTGTACTCTAGTGATGGTCTCTTTCAAGGAGGATTTTCAAAGATACAAGACCCATTCTGTTGAATGCCCTGAGAGACAATCATTTTCAAACCTTGGCACTATGAACTCTGATGACTAATAAAAAAGACAACACACTGGTATGTAATCAATTTTAGGTTCTTTTCATTTCTCGTTTTATGCATGGATACTTTAAAAGTATTTTAATGGATTGTTTCAATTTGATTTTGACATTAAACACAGGGAAATGGATCATTTTTTAACAGTCCCCAACTCTTCCCAGGCAGAGAATGCTAGGTCATCTCGTTCTCTCCTGCCCTCTGGATTGTCAAGTATGACATCATCTCATTCTCTCTGTGCTCTGGATTGTCAAGTATGACATCATCTCATTCTCTCTGCCCTCTGGATTGTCAAGTATGACATCATCTCATTCTCTCTGCGCTCTGAATTGTCAAGTATGACATGTGGCCTCTTTCCCCAGCCATAGTTGAGTAAGCTTATACTGATGATTCTGTGGCCCCTGAAATTAGAGGGATTTTGTTTTTTATTCTCTTTAGAAACTTAATCAGTCTTTACAACAAAATCAGCAAGCATCCAACTGGCACAAATTAACCAAGACTTCTACCTCTAGTGAAAACTAAAACCCAGGGAATATATCGACTTGTCTCCTCCCCCCAACCCCCATGTGAATCAAAAACTTGAAACCCAAGGGTTCCTGTCTGCAGGAGCAGACTCTTTTTTAAATTATTATTAGATATGTTCTTTATTTACATTTTAAATGTTATCCCCTTTCCTAGTTTGCCCTTCGAAAATCTCCTATTACCCTCCCTCCCCCTGCTCCCCAACCCAACCTCTCTTGCTTCCTGGCCCTGGCATTTCCCTATACTGAGGCATAGAACCTTCACAGGACCAAGGTCCTCTCCTCCCATTGATGACCAACTAGGCCATCCTCTGCTACATATGCAGCTAGAGCCATGAGTCCCACCATGTGTTTTCTTTGATTGGTGGTTTAGTCCCAGGGAGCTCTGGGGGTACTGGTTAGTTCATATTGTTGTTCCTCCTATGGGGCTTCAGACCCCTTCAGCTCCCTGGGTACTTTCTCTGGCTCCTTCATTGGGGACCCTGTACTCTGTCTAATGGATGACTGTGAGCATCCACATCTGTATTTGTCAGGCACTGGCAAAGCCACTCAGGAGACAGTTATATCAGGCTCCTGTCAGCAAGCTCTTGTTGGCATCTACAATAGTGTCTGGGTTTGGTGGTTGTTTATGGGATGGATCCCCAGGTGGGGCAGTCTCTGGATGGTCATTCCTTCAGTCTCTGCTCTGAACTTTGTCTCTGTAACTCCTTCCATGGGTATTTTGTTCCCCCTTCTAAGAAGGATCGAAGTATCCAAAGTTTGGTCTTCCTTCTTGAGTTTCATGTGTTTTGCAAATTGTATCAGGTATTCTGAGCTTCTGGGCTAATATCCACTTATCAGTGAGTGCATATCATGTGTGTTCTTTTGTGATTGGGTTACCTCACTTAGAATGAAATACTCGAGATCCATCCATTTGTCTAAGAATTCCATAAATTCATTGTTTTTAATAGCTGTGTAGTTCTCTATTGTGTAAATGTACCACATTTTCTGTATCCATTCCTCTGTAGAGGGACATCTGGGTTCTTTCCAGCTTCTGGCTATTATAAATAAGGCTGCTATGAACACAGTGGAGCATGTGTCCTTATTACAAGTTGGAGCATCTTCTGGGTATATGCCCAGGAGTAGTATTGCTGGATCTTCCAGTAGTACTATATCCAATATTCTGAGGAACAACCAGACTAATTTCCAGAGTGGTTTTACAAGCTTACAATCCCACCAGCAATGGAGGAATGTTCCTCTTTCTCCACATCCTTGACAGCGTCTGCTGTCACCTGAGTTTTTGATCTTAGCCATTCTGACTGGTGTGAGGTGGAATCTCAGGGTTGTTTGGATTTGCATTTTCCTGATGATTAAGGATGTTGAACATATTTTTTAGGTGCTTCTCAGCCTTTTGGTATTCCTGAGTTGAGAATTCTTTGTTTAGCTCTGTACCCCATTTTTTAATAGGGTTATTTGGTTTTCTTGAGCTCTTTATATATATTGGATATTAGACCCCTATCAGATTTAGGATTATAAAGATCTTTTCCCAATCTATTGGTTGCTATTTTGTCTTATTGACAGTGTTCTTTGCTTACAGAAGCTTTGCAATTTTATGAGGTCCTATTTGTCCATTCTTGCTTTTACAGCCCAAGCCATTGCTGTTCTGTTCAGGAATTTTCCCCCTGTGCCCATATCTTCGAGGCTTTTCCCCATTTTCACCTCTATAAGTTTCAGTGTCTCTGGTTTTATGTGGAGTGCCTTGATCCACTTAGACTTGAGCTTTGTACAATGGATCAATTTGCATTCTTCTACATGATAACCACCAGGTGAGCCAGCACCATTTGTTGAAAATGCTGTCTTTTTTCCACTGGATGGTTTTAGCTCCTTTGTCAAAGATGAAGTGACCATAGGTGTGTGGGTTCATTTCTGGGTCTTCAATTCTATTCCATTGATCTACCTGTGTGCCACTGTACTAGTACCATGTAGTTTTTTTGTTTGTTTGTTTTTTTGTTTTGTTTTGTTTTGTTTTTTCGAGACAGGGTTTCTCTGTATAGCCTTGGCTGTCCTGGAACTCACTTTGTAGTCCAGACTGGCCCTGAACTTAGAAATCCACCCACAATTGTCTGTTAGTACAGCTTGAAGTCAGGAATGGTGATTCCACCAGAGATTCTTTAACTGTTGAGAATAGTTTTTGCTATCCTAGGTTTTTTGTTATTCCAGATGAATTTGCAAGTTGCCCTTTCTAACTCTGTGAAGAATTGAGTTGGGAGCAGACTCTTTAATATCTGTGATCTGAGGCTAAGCACTGGCTTTAGAACCCTAGGCTATAGCACAGAGAGAAGGCTGCAATCTTTCTGGAAGGAGGGGACACAGTGAGTCAGAAACCATTCCTTCCTCTGATGCAAGTTAAGTGGTCTCCTAGCCCTGTTTTAAAGAAAAGTGGGTGTATACAAAATAGAACACAGTCTGAAAATAAGTAATTTATACTGGAGAAGCCACTTTTGCAGAACTAGTAGAGGGTCAGGGAGAAGAAAATGGGAACCTCATAGATAGGTGCTTGTTTTCTGTACATAGAAACAAAAAGAAAACAGTAATGCTTACAGTATGCTAGCTTCAGGAGTTAGAGCCTAGCCTGGCACTATGCTGAGTGACCTCTGGGTTGATCCCTAGGACTCCACCCACCTAGCCTAAAATGTTGGTTTCTTATGTCCTTCTACTCTGATCTTCATTAACCTTTAACAAATTAGAATCTTGGTTTGTAGCCATGGCATTCATATTGTGTAGTGAGCTCAAAGTGGCTGAGTTTGAACTAAAAACTGAAGGGAAAGTGATCATTTTTATAGTCCTCTTCCACCAGAGTACATGACAAATGAAAAGCAGGCCTGGTCTCCATTTCCTATTGCCATCCATTGAAAACCTAAAAGGCTCAGAGGCCCAATTTATAGCTGCATGAGGCCTAGGGCAGAGCAGGAGCCAGCAACATATTCTCTTGGGATATATAATGAATCCATGCAAAGGCACTGGGAGAAAATAAAGTGGCATAACACATTCCCATCATTCTTTGTTTTCTTAAAATTCATTTGTAAAGTTTTGATTAAATTACTGTTAAGAAAAAAATTGGGGGGGGGGGCATTCACTTTAGAAGAGAGATGATCTTTTAGAGCAACACATGTGCTCCCCTTCTCTGACTCTACCACTCTCCATCCTGACTGGATTCTAGGAGCCTTTCCTCCACCTCTTCCAAGCTCAATAATGGTAATTTTCCCTTTGAGAGCTCTCTCCCAGAGCATCAGCTCTGATGGCTTCTTAGATGGATCCACCATAATAGGAAGAAACATCCCCCAGACTGGAGCCCACCTACATTTCCTGATCCCATTTCAAAGGGCTTTTACCTTGTGAAATAACACAAAAAAATTTTAAGTGACTGTTAAAGTCTCTTTCTTTCTGAAGAATCTTGCTTTTTCTTTTTCCCTTCCTGTCAGTACTTGGAGATACAAAGTATTAAAACTGTTATTTTAGAAGTTTGGATTTTTAAAAAATGTCTATAATCTATGCATGTGTGAAAATATTCTTGTTGCCTCTTAAACTTATAGGGACAGAATAAAGTTTTTTCAAGAACACCAGAACAACTTGTTGGAGGACAGAGAAGTGCAAATCTAGGTGAAAGGAAGGAAGGGAAGGAGGGAGGGAGGGAAAGACAGAGGGAGGGAGGAAGGATGGGTGAGGTATTTATGCTGTATAGCAACAGAACTAATGACTGGAAGTAAAATTCTGGAGAGAATTGATCCTAAAGAGAAAAAGGAAGCTTGTTTAATTAAATCAGAAATATATAAGTTAAGAAGTTTTAATAACTGGGAAGAAGATATAATTTTTTTGGTCACATAGCTTATTTAACTCACTAGGACCCTGGTTCTCTGATGGTGTGATCGGTCTGCTTTGCTTGATAAAAGTGCTGGTCTACACAGCATTGTCTTCCCTGATTTGGGGAGCATCTAAAGGCGACTTTCATTTCTTAGCAGGCAGCCCACAGTCCAGAGTATGTAGCAATTAAAATTATGATATAAAATGAGTCAGAATGAGGTCATTTAAATAACTATTACTTACCAACAAGTAAGGTTTTCAAATTACAGATTTATTATAAAAGCAGGTTTCATGGAAACATTGGCTTTAAAAAACCCCTGTTAGGGCAAAACCCACATCAAGGAGTTTCCTGAGAAATTAAGGGTCCTTGCGAGCATTGATACATAACATTGGAAGTACCTGGCTTATTGAAACTTTTGATTTTTAAATACTATAACTGTTTTTGTGGTTTCTTAACACCACAGTATTTTGTAACATTAAAAAAAACCTCATAAGTAATACAAAAGTTTTTATATGAAAATTTGCACCTCAAACATTGTCCTAAGCAAATCAATGGTGTGAAACCCCAGAATGAATTAGGCTGCATATTTGATGGCTCACTGCAGTTTGCAAAATAAAAGAGATTTCAATGGAAATGTGGCTAAGCCCCAGTGTTGTCAGGACACCTGCATACACTCATTGTAGGTTCAGAGGAAGTGAAGGGTTCATGACCTTTGCAGCCCCTTACCCTAAGGCCTTCCTTCTCAAAGGGAACCCCTAGAAAAACCCTCTAAGGCTCGACTTGCCTTAGGACATTAGAAAGCACCACAAGACTAGACACTAGAGGGAGCAATTTGTCTCTCTTATGACAAGATAGAGAAAAGGGGAAGGCAAAAGAGAGGAAAGGAAAAAGTTAGAAGACTGGGTGGAAGGAAAGGAACTTAGAAACAAAAGAAAGAAACTATGAGCCAAGTAGGCAGATGGATTGAAAACAGACACAGTACATTCTGAAAAGCAATTTCAAAGATTCCCAGTCCATGACTCCGGAGAACAACTTACCTAATCGTACAAGGTACTGTATAGTCAGAAGGATCATGTTCTCCACACTCAGGAGATGGGTGCTAGTTAACCCTAATTGTTCCAGATCTTTGTTTTCCAATTGTGGAATCTTGTAGCAATTCACCAGCAGAGGACTCACAACAATGTCACCAACATTTCCATAGAAATAGGGTAAAGTGCCATAGCCTGCCCCAAAAGACACATGTTAGTTAGCTCAGCATTTCTGGGTTCCAGTCAGGCACACCAGCTCAGTGAGACATGAAGGCACTTAGGCATTTTCTGCCCTCTGAGACAGCCACCTTTGGGGATTCACCTATGTGTTTACCATTCTATACAAACTGAGATGAGCCACTCTGGTTACATGATGTGTTTCTCACAGGAGGGATACTGCTAACCTTACAGTTCTGTCTCAGAAGATCAATGTGATGCTAAATAGTTCTTCATCAACTTTCTTTCCCGATGAGAAAACAAAGGAAAGGGAAGCTAAGCTTGTTGGTAAACCTTACATTCCATTGATCAGTTGCAAGAGCTTAGAGATTGCCTACTTGTTTTACAACATCAGTGTTTGTTTGTTTTTGTCAGATTTTTACATGTATGTGTAGTCTGCCTGCATATGTGGTCTCTGTGTGTCTGGTATCCATGGAGTTCAGAATACAGTGCTTGGTCCCCTGAAACAGGAGTTAAGGATAGTAAGAGCTATTACATGGGTGCTTGGAACTGATCCTGGGTCCTCTGCAAGAGCAGCAAGTGTTCTTAACAAATAATTCATTATTTTAGCCTCCATATTGGTGTTTTCTGTTAGTTTTTCTGAATGTCAGGGATGTTTAAAAACACCCTAGGATAGGAATATGTTGAAAGGCACCTCATCCTGCTCCCATGATACAGGAAAGAAAACTGTCTCTCTCTCTCAGGCTTGCTTTCTTTTCTTTTTCTTATGAGACATGGCCCCACTAAGGAGCTCTGGATGGAACTCAGTATGTACACAAGGTTATAGCCTTGAATGCATAAAGATCTCCATGCCTCTACCTCCCATGCTGTAAAAGTGTATGACACCACAGCTGGCCTCCGTGAGACTTTATAAAAGCCAAATACTAAAGGAACAAAGAGGACCACATTCTTCTGCTTTTTAAGGCTTAGCTAGATTATGTTTGTGGATGCTAAGAACCTACTCAGTCACATGGAATTTAAACTACTGGGATTCCCCCCAATACCTCAGCAGACAGGGTGACAGATAACGAACAGGGCCTGGGGCTGGAGAGATGGCTCAGCAGTTATGAGCATTACCTGCTCTTCTAGAGGCCCTGAGTTCAATTCCCAGCAACCACACGGAAGCTTATAACCATGTAGAATGGGATCGGATGCCTTCTGCTGGTGTGTTTGAAGACAGCTACAATGTACTCATACATAAAAAGTTTTGTTTTGTTTTGTGTTGTTTTGTTTGTTTGTTTGTTTGTTTGTCTTAAAAGAACAGGGTCTGAAGGAAAAACACCCAAGACAACAGAATCAGGCCAACCACAAGAGCAAAGAGTGATTCGTGTTAATAAAACCTACCTGCCTTATCACGGGACGAAAACAGGCAGTCTTCTGGTCTAGGCCTGCCTGTCAAGGCCTTCAGATATGGGTATAAAAGGAACTCAACTCAGTTTAGAATATAAGACCTGGAATCTTAGAATTTAGACCCTAATCAAGCATCATTTCACTGTAGTCAGCAGCCAGGGAGGGTCAGACTCCACAGACACACGCTCTCACAGAGGTGGTGCCCTGCTTCAGACCTATGCCCCAGAGGATTCCTGTTCCTGGCTTTCAGAAGGGAGGTCTGTCAGTTGGCTTAGCTTAGTTCTTTTCTTTGAGGTTTGGCTTCCTTTGACTGGACCGTCACCCTTCCTCAACAGGTCCACTTTGAGCAGGCTTCTGCACACAGTTTGAAGTTTAAGCCCTCTCTTCCAAGACTCCTAAAAGCTCTTGGCTGTGAACCTTTGCCAGCTCTCATATTCCAATGTGTCACGGTGTTACCAGAGTGTGTAGTGATAGTTGTTTACTGACTCTAATAAAGGGTCAGACTAGCCCACGAGATAGAGAGAGATTCTTGAGGGCAAATGCCTTATTCTCAACTTTAAATCATGTGCTTAATACAGCATAAATGGGCTAGCCAAAGAAAACTGATACAGTCAATAAAGAGACAAATATACTCATGAGAGTGTAAAGAAGCCCACAGAGCAGGGACTGGAAACAAAGAATTCTAGACATGGAATTCCTCCACCATACCTATCAGGATCACTGGTCTAACTCCTGAGTTACTCAGCAGGTTTTCAGGAACAATCACAGTTTCCCCTGCAAGGACAGGCCGAGGCTGGAGAATTCCAGTTAATGGGGTCTGGGGAACTGGGGTAGATAAAAGGGGCTCTGGAAAGAAAAAGATTGTTTGACAAGAAAAATTAGGCATGGGGCTAATTTAAGAACTTCAGAAATCACTGTAGTTTTAATACTTTAAAGAGATGGTTTTGAAGTCCAATAGTTTTTGTTTTTTAATTTAACATATATATTACAGAAAATTAGAAGAAAACAGAAAAAAAAAAAAAAAGAAACAAACAAATCAACCATAATCACATCACTGTAGATGACTACTGAGCATTTTGGTAGATTTAACTTTGTATTTCATATTTACCAACTCCAAGTAACCAAAGATATGGATTTCCATACATAAAGCTGGAAGCATAAACATGATAGAGACACTCATCATTACCTGTAAGCAACTGTAATACATTCCATAGTTCTTTGCACATGAGATTTCTATGGAGTCTTCAAAACGACTTAAGCAAGTTAGAAATTGTAAAAACCCTTACCTAGTTCTTAGGGTTGGAGCACTTGTCACTGTCTACTTGGTGGACAACTGTGTGCACACCTAGCTGAGGACAATTTTGGACACCGTCTGGAGACTATGAAGGAGAGCCAAGTAGCTCTTTGTAGTATAGCTATAGACTAAACTATGAAGCCAGAGTCATCAAGAAGAACAAATCACAGCATGTCAGCTCAACTCTAGCACCACTCTGACAAAGCGAGTCCACATGTGCCCTGCGTAGTAGTAGCATCAGGCCCTGTGCAACATGTGGCTCATCAATTACACGGTTAAAACTAAGGTCAGTTGTAACAGTACATGAACTTATAGGGAAGGAGTATGTTATGGAGACACAATATTAACTACTACCAAGACCCTGACACACTACTGCTAATGACAATGATTGATTCAGGGTGCTTACCTTCAGAGGATACGAGCAGGAGCAGAACTTACTGCTGCTAATTAAAGAGAAATGTTTAAATACATCATCAGTTAAAATCTCACCAGTTCTTGAAAGAGGACGAACTGTGGGAGCTGGCACAACTAGAGCCGACTGGGAGACAGGTGACCCAGGATACCATCCCCGGTGCCGTTTCTTTGGCGGGCCAGAAATGAACATGTTAGCTGAAAACACAAAGGAAAGTCAGCTTTGTCCTCAGCAATGGGGAAGAAAGAAAGAATGCCAAGTGCTCAGAGGACCTTGCCTGTGATCTACATGGAGCTCTGAGTTACTCTCAATGGTAGAGTTAGAAAAAGCTACACTAATAAGTACAACCATATATTTTGCAGTTTACAATTGGAAACAGTTTCTTTCACTCAATTCTATTGACATCCCTGTTGTTGTGGGACAAATCTACTGGGTTAATGGAGAAAAAGTATTTAATGCCATGCAACTCTTTTAGCACAGAGTTCTGTACTTTGGTAAGTAAAAGACAGATCTGAGTTTTCAAGAATATAATTTTGATTAAACACTTATTTCTCAATTAGGTTCTTCCATGTGGAATCACCGACTCATTTAACAGTTATTATTCACATCAATCATGAAATTTTAAAATGTTGCCTTTTAAGCAAAGGGAAGGCTACAGTGCATATTCAGATAATTAATTATTCAAAAATCTGTAGCACTGGACTAAAGAGATGGTTCAGTTGGTAAAGCGCCACCCGAACATGAGCACCCGAGGACAATCTTCAGAATCCATATAAGAAAGCCAGGCATATGCCTTTAAAATCAATACTGTCCAGACAAGAAGGTCCTGTGGCTCTCTGACTGTGGATTCCGGGTTCATTGAGAGATTCTGTTTCTAAGGATAATGTAGAGGGCTATAGAGGAAGATAACTAATGTAGACTTTGAACCTTCACACACATGCACATATGTAACCCCCCATTACATTCATACATATATACATTCATACACACACACACACACACACACACTATACCTTGGTCTACGGATGTGAAGGTAGGTCTTGGTGACAAAGAGTAGTTCCCGGGGCGAGATGGAGTGGAACTGCATGAGCTGCTCTTGCCTCCATGGCCGCTGGTCCCATTTGCTGCCTCTGTAGAACAAAGAGGCAACAGATCAGAACAGGGGCATGGAGGACACTGTGAAGTGGCAGACATCTGGGAAACCTCACTCCTGAGCATTCCAGGAAAATTCAGATAGGACAGCCTAGTTGCATAAAACCAGCTCTAACCATCAGAACAATTGCCTTCACTCGATAAACTTAAATGTCAGTCATGCCAATGACTATGATAAGTTAAAAAATAGATGTGCCAGGAATAATTTCCTGGGACCCTGAGAAATCTTTTAGAATTCCTTTTGAAGAAGTCTTTGGAAACAGTAGGTAAAAATAAGGGAAAACTTGATGGAATTTTAACTCAACCTCATAGAAAATTTCAAACATATAAAAGGAGAGAGAACCGTATGATGCATACTATACGCCCACCGCCCAAGTCCAGCATTTATCCCAGGCAGCCCGTCTTGCTTCCTCTGCACAGACTCACAGGTGTTCTGGTTAGAAGCAACACCGTCACCATGCAATCTCATTGGTGAGCACCTCTATAGATACCGCTAAATGAACTTTTAAACATATTTCTGCAATAAGATTACACTTAAAATCAACAGTGATTAGTAAATATCATCGAAGCAGAAATAGTTTAGAGAAATGGCTTGTTCACACTGCAATCAGGTGGCATATACCGAATGCTTTTTTGAAAATAAGATCTACTTTTTATTTAAATTTTGTGTGTGTATCCATGGATGCGTATGCATGTATGTGCATGTGTGTGCATGTGTCCAGAGAAAGGTTGGATACTCTGAAACTGAAATTACAAGCAGTTGTGAACCACTTGATGTGGGTGCTAGGAACTGAACTCAGGTCCTTGCAAAGAGTAGTGCACACTCTTAACCACTGGGCCATCTCTCCAGCTATTTTAGGTTCTTTTTAATCAATAGTAATTCAATTTTTTTCCAAAACATATTTCTTGTGATTATTTTTTTTTCTTTCCTTGAATTCCCCATTTTGTGGAGTTTGCTGACTCAGTGTTCCTAGTACTACTGAATATCCTGTGTCCACTGTATTTCCAATAAACCAATTGTTAGAGGCCCAGTCAAATTCATATCCAATTCTTTTCAAAAGGATCTTAAAAGCAGCTGTAAATGTCGACCAGAAGGCAAAGAGTGAAGAGCTTTCTCTCTTCTGGGAATATTAGTGGGGATTCAGAAGTTGTCATCCTAACTCTTTTTTCTTTTTAAAATTTCCAAGTGTAGTTATATATTCCTTTAATCCCCACACTCAGGAGGCAGAGGCAGGCAGATCTATAAGTTTGAGGCCAGCCTGGACTACAAAGAGAGTTCCAGAATAGCCAGGGCTGTTACACAGAGAAACCCTGTCTTAAAAACAATAAACAAACAAACAAACAAACAAATAAGCAAGCAAATAAAGCTTCATTTTTACTTTTAATCATGTGCATGCACCGAGCATGGTGGCGCACACCTTTAATCCTAGCACTTGGGAGGCTGAGTTCGAGGCCAGCCTGGTCTACAAAGTGAGTTCCAGGACAGCCAGGGCTGTCTTGAAAAAACCAAAAAAAAAAAAAAAAAAAAAAAAACATGTGTATGCATGTGTGTTTATGTGTAGGTTTTGTGCACATTCATGTGATGACGACAGAGGCTAGAGGATGCCATCAGGTCCCATGGTTCTGGAGTTAGAAGCAGTTGGAGCTGCTTGAGGTGGGTGCTAGGAACCAAACCCTCATACTTTGCCAGAAGCAGCATGCACTCTTAACTGCTTAACATAATTCTTGCATTATGAAGTCAACTGGATAATTGTAGTAACGAAGATGCTTACTGATCTAGCCATTAATTTTTTCCTCACCATTTTGAAAACTTGACTTTAGTTTGTTCATATCTAACTAGGAAACGCATCCTTCAAGAGTTCCTGGGTTGGAGAGAAAACAAGGTGGGCTTTGTAAATTGTGATGGCTAGCCTTTGGAGCGACAGCAACATGATCAGCTCTCTGCCTCCTTCTGTCTTACCATTTATCCTTCCATTGTGATGGCTAGCCTTTGGAGCGACAGCAACATGATCAGCTCTCTGCCTCCTTCTGTCTTACCATTTATCCTTCCATTGTGATGGCTAGCCTTTGGAGCGACAGCAACATGATCAGCTCTCTGCCTCCTTCTGTCTTACCATTTATCCTTCCGAAGCACTGGATTCTTCTAGGGATCCGTCCTTCATTCTCAGCCTGTCTCTTCCTTTCGCGGCTAATATTAACCTTGATGGTTTTACCTACAGGTTGTAGCTTTCCTCTATAGCACACATCAGTGATTAATGAACAGCCCCATTCATTCAGACTCCATATGTCCACACAATCTTCTCCTAGAGAATCTGTCCCTCCTGCCATAGTTCCTCTCTCAGGTGACAGGATCATTAGCTCAGAAAGATGGGTGTTGGCTGAGACACACCATCCTCAGGCCCACATTAGCCTGCCAGGCCCATCTGATTTCATTTCCTGAGGGCTCTCATTTTGCCTTCCCTTTCCCAACCGGTTACCACTCTGGCTGGGAACCTTGGCATCTCTCATTTAAACTAGCAAGATGACCTTGCAGCAGCATTTCTACCTCTTGTCTCTTACATGTTACTGCTCAAATAATTTGGTTTGAAACCTTGAACAGGTCATTTCTCTCTTCCGTAAGTATAAGGTAGACTCCATGCTCCTCAGCCTGCCTTCCTGCGGCTCTTTTCTCATCTACCAACCACTCACCTTTTTTTTTTTTTTAAGATTTATTAATTTTATTTTCTTTATATGAGTAAACCATTGCTCTCTTCAGACATACTGGAAGAGGGCATCAGATCCCATTACAGACCCTTACAGATGGTTGTGACCCACCATGTGGTTGCTGGAAATTGAACTCAGGACCTCTGGAAGAGCAGTTAGTGCTTTTAACCACTGAGCTATCTCTCCAGCTCTGTGTTGTACATGTTATATTTCAAGTTCAATATATAAGAAAGTTCTTGCACACGTCTTGTAATTTTCCTCCTTCCCTTCTTCCAGGAACCCCCCCCCCTTCTCTGTATATGTGTGTTTGTGTTAAAGCAGATTCTTTGTATGTAGCTCAGGCTAACCTCTTCTGGGATTAGAGGTGTGTATTACTGAACTAGCTCCCCATTTTCTTTTTGTCATGTGTTTCTACTGGAATATGAACTGTTTTCCCCCCATTCCTTTTTTTTTAAAGATTTATTTATTATTATATCTAAGTACACTGTAGCACCATCTCATTACGGATGGTTGTGAGCCACCATGTGGTTGCTGGGATTTGAACTCAGGACCTTCGGAGGAGCAGTTGATGCCCTTAACCACTGAGCCATCTCTCCAGCCCCACTCCCTCCTCATTTTAAGACTATTCTCCTCTAAGGATCCACCCACAATTATTCCTGAAATGCTGGCTACAACACACTATCAGCTTACTGGATTATGAGATACTATTTGTTTTTATAACCTCAGTGGCTAGTCACAGCAGAAACATAAGAAATGTTTGTTGAGCAGAATCAAACTCTGGTTATCATCTCTATGTCATTTTGACTCTTCTGGTTGGAACATAGTGAGGCAGAGTTTTGTCTAGCTCTGTGTTATTTTAGGCAGCTCCGTGGCTGTCTTTAACTGGCAGCTTCAAGTAACGTGAGCATCTGTTTTTCAAATATTTGTCAATGAAATTTCACACAAGTCTTTTGGTATTTACGAAAAAAGAAAGGAAGGAGGGAGGGAAGGGAAACATCACCTGCAACAAAAGGCTTTCCTACAACCTGCAAAGATAAAGGCAGTGGTTTCACAACATTCTTATTCCGGGTCAGGTCCTGAGCTCCACTTAAATTGATTGCAGAATTAGCTGGACTGAGAGCCGGCGAATCTTAAAATGAGAGAGGTTGTTTAAATTAGTGAGCATTTATATATGCAGGAAAAAAGTTACTTTGGCATGGGTGAGCTGAGAAAAACGGGAAAGGGGATTTAGTTCTTTCCTGGATCAGAGGCTTTAGGAAGAATCTCTATGCTTGCAGGTTTAATTAATTTTTATTTAAAATACATGCACTAGGAGTTAGTATATGTTAGGTGCCACTATAAGTACTTCAAATATATTAGTTCCCTTGATCTGTGTAACTTTTGTACTTTAGGTCATGGTAGGTAGTCAAACTCAGATGACCTGTCATTGGCATATCTACATCCATATCCAAACTATGTCCACAGTTCCTTCAAAAACACATTTTAATGAAACATATCTATCAATGTACAAATAAGTTTCTTATGTGTGTGTATGTGATTGAACTTGTGTACATATATATATATATATATATATATATATATATATATATATATATGTCTATGAATACATATGTGCAGATGTATGTGTATGTGTACATGTGTGTGTATATGGAAGACAGAGGTCATGTCAAGCATCTTTTTCAATTGCTCGCCACTTTGGTTTTTGAGACAGGGTTTTATTGAACCTGGGGCTCATTGATCTAGCAAACCCGGCCAGCTACTGAGCCTCAGGGATCCCTTGTCTCACTCCCAGCACTGGATTGACAAGTGCTGTGCTGCTCTGTCTGTAATCCAAGCATGTGTGAGGATGACACACAAGTTCAAGCTCAACCTGGAATAGATGGGAACTCAAAAAAACCCCAAAAACAAAAACAAAAACAAAAAAGAGGAGTGGGTTTCCCCGTGGCCTAGCTTTCAGAGAATCAGAAGATGCTAAGCAGGCTGCTATGGGAGAAAACCCATGAAGAATTGCATGCAGCTGTGAACCCTGAAAGTTACAATGTTGAGTAGCACGATGAGATGTCACAGGTGCAGTAACAACTTGAGTCTTATGGGGAAAACCAACCACTTTCTAAATGGATTTAAGGCCTGCTCCACAGGAAGAAACAATGCCTGGTGCTGTAAACCTGACATAGGTCCCTGGCTGTGGAGCTCATCAGTCCTACTCGGGAACCTAGTAATATTGTTTTGCTCGATAGACATAGAATCAGAATGGCCTCTCCACTTGTGTCTCCCTACCCACAACGCAGTGCAGTTCTCAGGCACCACGGGAGAACCTTCTTTGTGGAGTGGACAGGAGTTCACACAGAAACTCACAACTGCTTAAAGTGCAGAAAATGAGTATCTGTGGAGTCACAAATGTGTCAGTCATAAATGGGACAGCCATTTCCCACGCCTCTCTCCAAGGCTCAGGGAACATCAAGGGAGCAAGGATGGAAAGATTATAGGAACAAGAGTTTGGGAGAGCTGGGGTGAAGTAGTGTTTTCTAGAGATGACACAGTCATGAACTCAAAGCAGCTCCAGCCACACAGACCTGGATTCCAGCATGGATGGAGAGGGGCTCATGCGCTCCCACCTCCAGCTGAGGAGCTATGGTCCTCCATACTACAGGGGATGGCTTGAAACCCATGAGTATGTGAGCAGAGCAAATAGGACTCAGTGGCTCATTAAGCAAAAAAGGACATGAAGTTGGAGGAACCAGCAGGGTAGGGAGTGTATCCAAGGGGAGGGGAGAAGCGGAGTTGGGGGTGAATATGAT
Organism: Mus musculus; assembly: GCF_000001635.26. Classification (NCBI taxonomy): domain Eukaryota; kingdom Metazoa; phylum Chordata; class Mammalia; order Rodentia; family Muridae; genus Mus; species Mus musculus. The sequence continues at coordinate 10,493,427 of NC_000084.6, read as the reverse complement.
TAAAATGCATTGTGTGCATACACTAAATCCTCCAAGAAGCAATGAAAATATGATATTTTAAAAGGGTGTGGAAGCAAGTGACAAGGCTCAGTAGATAAAGTGGTCAGTGAGAAACACAATGGCCTGGGTTCAGATCCCCAGGACTCACGCAAAAAGCTGAACTTGTTGACATACACATAAGGTACAGTGCATTGTTATAAAGCATGTAATATCTAAGTTTATTGATTATATTTAATAAGCCCATTCAATATTAAATTATATGTTTATAAAAGTACTAAAATTATAACTACAAATAAGTTGCTCAGAAGAGGTAAAAAGTTATATTGTGAAATGTTAAAAAAACTAAGTAAATGAAAATATATCATGTGCTCATGGGTCAGGAGACTTAGTAATAGTAAGATGACACTACTGCCCAAGCATTAAATGTAATAGCTAAACGATATTCCTCTCAGAAAATGCAGAAATTGATGCTCATAATCTTGGCATTATGCAAGTATTTCTTAGGTATGAGTCAAGAACATAAGCAGTAAAAGAAAAAAAAGATGAATGAGATGGGTTTCATCAGGAGACAAAAGATAAATGCGTTGGAATTCATGAAAACAGAAACAAACCATGTGTACAAAGGATAATCAAAGGAGTGAATGAACTGGGTGTGAACTCCTTTAGTCTCAGTGCTCTGGAGTGAGCCTGGCAGTGATGGCACATACCTTTAATCCCAGCACTCATGAGGCAGAGGCAGGTGGATCTCTGAGTTTCAGGTCAGCCTGGTCTATAGAGGGAGTTTCAGGATAACCAGGGCTACACAGAGAAACCATGTCTCAAAGAACCAAACCAGCCAAACAAACAAACAAAGCAAACAAACAAAAAACGTAGGATATATGTTGACATTACTCATTGCTGAATTATTTGGAAGCAATATAAACACCCTCCAGTGCTGGATCAGATAATTATGGTACATCTGAGAAGATGGCAATTCATTGCACTAAAAATAAGTGAGGATGCTTTCTACCTGGAAAGACCTCTCAGATGTAGCAATATGAAAGTTAGACATGCAGGCAGTGTACAATCTGCTGCTTCTGGAGCGAGTAGGTTCATCAAGGAGAATTGGTACTTGTTCTTGATCGAATAGACATAAAGAACATTTAGAAAGATGTCTTGATTCTTTTGTATCAGTGTGAACAAGTATCTGACGGAAGTAACTTAATTTTGGTTCATGGTTTCAGTTCATCATGTTCAAGCCATACCAGGCACATAAAAAACTAATTATAGTGGCTATCTGCTTGTAGACAGGCATATAGACGCTAGGTGAGAAACTTACTGTACATATATGAACATTTCATAGATATTACACATGTATGCAAACACACACACACACACACACACACACACACACACACACAGATATTAGCTAGGGTTTCTATTGCTGTAATGAAACACCATGACCAAAGACCTAAAGCAACTTGGGGAGGAAAGGGTTTATTCAGCTTCTACTTCAACCTCACAGTTCATTATCAAAGGGAGTCAGACAGGAACTCAAACTGCAGGGACACAGGAGCTGATGCAGAGGCCATGGCGGTCTGCCACTTACTGGCTTGTTCCTCACTGTGTGCTTGGCCAGCTTTCCTATAGAAACCAGGACCACCATCCCAGGGATGGCCACACCCACAATGGGAGGGCCCTTCATCGTTGATCACTAATTAAGAAAATGCCTTACAGGTTAGCCTACAACCCAATCTTATAGAAGCATTTTCTCAACTGAGGCTCCTCCTTATCTGATGACTGTAGTTTGTGTCAAGTTGACATACAACTAGCCAGGTATTCTTAAAAATGTTAGACATTTCAAAATAGCAGAATAAATTGATTTTAATAAATAAAGATAAAAATGCTTACATGTAGGTTGACAAATGGTATCTGAAGTGTTTATTAAATATATAAAGTGATAGTTTAGTTCAGTAGTGGTTACACTGAAGTGATTTTAATTTTGTTTTGTTTTTTTTTTTGTTTTTTGATTTTTGTTTTTCAAGACAGGGTTTCTCTGTATAGCCTGGCTGTCCTGCAACTCACTTTGTAGACCAGGCTGGCCTCAGGCTGGCCTCAAACTCAGAAATCTGCCTGCCTCTGCCTCCCAAGTACTGGGATTAAAGGTGTGCACCACCACGCCCGGCTGATTTCAATTTTTTAAAATGATTTGTTTATTTGTATTTTATGTGTATTTTTTTATTTGTATTTTATGTGTATATATCTGCTTGTATGTTTGTGCACCACATGTATGGTGGTGCTGGAGGAGCCAGAAGAGGGATTCAGCTTAGCATTTTATGGGATTCTTGAGTGTGTGAACAAATGGGTTTCTGATTCCAGTGTCTCTCTTGCTCTTTTCCTTCTGTTGGTTTGCCTTGTTCAACTTTGATTTGATGTCTTTTGCTTCAGTTTATTATATTTTATTTTGTTATTGCCTTTTAGGAACATGTTCTTTTCTAATAAGAGTCATAAAGGAGTGTATCCAGATGGGAGGGAAGTGGAGAGGTACTGGGAGGAGTAGAGAGAGGGGATACTTGTATCTTTATCCTCAAGTTTCCTGGTGCCTCTTTGAAATTCTTCTCCCCCTGCTTTCTATCGTTATATAAATTTCTTCCCATTATATTGCTGATGAACACGTGAATGCTAGCTTAATGAATTGTGAGGAGCACTTGTGAAGAATAGTCATGTAGATGACAAGAGTTTCTTTAGGGAATAGCTAGATCATAGAATGCCCATACTTTCTACTCTATTCAGAAATCACTGGCAATGTGGTACATTGACTAACATTCTTTATGTTAGATATTTTAAATATTTAAAAGTTTTCCTTGTGTGTGCTAGCTTGTCTGTATGTGCACCAAGTACACATGGGACCTGCAGAAGTCTGACAAGGGCATCAGATCCCCTGGAACCTGAGTAATGGGTGGTTGTTAGACACCTGTCTCTCCATGCTACTAGGAATTGAATCTGGATTCTCTGCAAGATTAGCAAAAACTCTTAGCTTCTAAGCCATCTCTCCAGTCACATAATTATCACATTACCAAGAGTGTTTTTTCTGTTTTTTGAAATTTGGCCAACATTTTGCTTTGTATTGGCATACTTGAAATTATTGTAAATTTGATAGATATATAAAAGCTTCACCTATTCCCCCTTCTCTTTGTTTTTTCTCTTCTTTACTTTCCCTTTCTTTTCTTTTCTTTTTTTCTTTTTCTTTCTTCCAGGTAGGTTCCTATGTGTAGCCTTGGCTGTTCTGGAACTCATTCTGTAGAACAGGCTGGCTTTGAACTCAAGAGATCCACCTGCCTCTACTTTCTGAATGCCAGGATTAAAGGTGTGTGCCACCATGTCCTGCAGCTTCTTCGTTTTTAATGTAGTATTCCTAATTACTACTGTGGATAATTATCTTTCCATGTGTTTGTTAACTATTCATGTTTCTTGTTTTATGAGGTGACTACTAACGTAATTTTTCATATCTTCACATTGATTTGTCTTTTTCTTATTAGTTCAAAGGTGCCATTTTCTTTGAAACTAGCTCTCTATTAATTTTACATATTTTATATATTCTTATTGCTTCATAATTTATGGGATTTTGTTTTTATTCTGGTTCTCTTTAATAACACAAAGTTATGATTTTAATATAGTGAAATGTGAGTCTTTTCTTTTACAATCAACATTTTGTGTTTCTACTTTTGAGACATTCTTCTTGGATCTTCAATCATATTTTAAATATCTTCTAAAAGCACCATATATTTTTTACATTTGTATCTTCTAGCTACCTGGGATCTTTTTAAATATGAAGAGTAAAAGAGGGAATCAGTTTCACTCCTATATAAGATGTCTAATTTCTGGGTACCATTTACAGAAAGGTTCCACTGATCAGCAAGTTGTTCCTGTTAAGTATGAAATGCACATGTGTGATTTGAATCTGGTTTTGGATTTTTTCCTCTACTCCAGTGTATCTATTCCTGTGCTAAGTCCACCTGCCTTCGTAATACATCTATGTCATGCTTGGCTGATACTGAGGCAAGCCTATTTGTCTGGTATTATTCTGACTTCTTTAAAACACAAGCTACAAGAGTAAGAAGTTACTACTACAGTGGCTCACAGAGAAGGACATCCCAGTTCATAGTCAGCATCTCTGACTGCAGTAACAGGGATGACCTTATGAGATACTTTTCCAGGTTCATGTGAATGTCTCAATTATTTAAAATTAGAAAGAAGAAAACTGAAGAAAATGCTTTGGTTTATTGTGGGTCTGGGGATCAAATCCAGGACCCCACACATGTAAAGCAAGTGAGCTACAACTGAGCTACATTGTCCAACTAAGAAAGTTTGATGTACATACCCATTTTTATGCCAAAGCAATCATATAACAAAATTACAGTATTTTTTTCATGGAGAAATGGCCCATAGAGACAAAACTGAGCCATCCCACTAAGTCATACAATAGCCTTCCTGACAGAATTTTTGTTAAAGTCATTCCATTATTGGTTTTGGCAGGCCTTACATAGCTCATCTTAGGCCTAGTGGTAGATAAACACATTATCTTCATTTGGAAAAATGTTACACATCCCAGGACTAATATACATCTTTCAGGTACTGGGATAGACAGAAAAGCAAAGTGAGATATTTGGAGATTTGGGCTAAGAGGCCTTGGAATGTTGTGAGCAGAGTTCTGTGAATGGCTATAGCGGGAGCTCAGAGGACCAGACGCTGAAATGTGCATAGTATAGACTGCCCTGACAATGTTTAAAATTGAAAGGATTCAGCCGGGCGTGGTGGCGCACGCCTTTAATCCCAGCACTTGGGAGGCAGAGGCAGGCGGATTTCTGAGTTCGAAGCCAGCCTGGTCTACAGAGCGAGTTCCAGGACAGCCAGGACTACACAGAGAAACCCTGTCTCGAAAAACCAAAAAAAAAAAAAAAAAAAAATTGAAAAGATTCTACTGGATATTACTAAAGGGGCTGTCTAAATTTTCTGCATGTTTCAAAACTGTGAGAGGTTCAATTTAAACATTGACAGACTGCTCAATTTGGTAAGGGAATTTCAAGACAGATTAGCATCCAGATTGTGACATGGTTATTGCTGGTGTCTTTTAGTTACACTTAATGATAATTAAGAACAAAAAGCAGAGAAGAGTTTTTGAAAAGCATGTAGTCTAGACAGAAAAGGAACAAACTGAAAGTTATAGACAAGAAAGGTGTGCATGTGTTTATATGTGTGTGAGTATGCATGTATGTGTGTGTATGTTTGAGTGTGTGTGAGTATGTATGTATGTGTATATGTGTGAGTGTATGAATCTGATTGTGCAATTATGTGCATATAAGTAATGTATGTGAGTGTATGAGAATGTATATCTATGAGAGTTGTATATATGTCTGTATGTGAATGTGTATATGTGTGTGTGTATATATATATGAATGTTTATGTATGTATGTGCATGAACATATGTATGTGTATATGTGTGTGTGTGAGTGTATGTATGTGTGTATGGATGAGTGTGTGTGCATGGGAGAGTGTCTGAGTGCATTGTATGTATGTTTGTGGTTTTTTTAAAGATTTATTTATTATTATATGTAAGTACACCGTAGCTGTCTTCAGACACACCAGAAGAGGGAGTCAGATCTTGTTACGGATGGTTGTGAGCCACCATGTGGTTGCTGGGATTTGAACTCTGGACCTTCGGAAGAGCAGTCAGGTGCTCTCACCCACTGAACCATCTCACCAGCCCCTATGTTTGTGTTTTAAAACAAGATTAGAACCATTAAAGAGAAACCAAACATCTAATACTACAGCAATAAGGTACTTTTAAGTGTATTTCAGGAATCAGCCAGATCCTACCATCACAGTGTCCAAAGTATAGAATTATAAATTAATTTGAAAGCCTCATTTGGGAAGAAACTACATGTAGCATGCTTTGCTCCCAGAGGCTTTCCCAGGGAAGTGTTTTTCTGGGTTTCTTGTCCAGGTACCCAGAAACCACTGTAACCATAATTCAAGGGGGTCCAGCTAACTACCACTTAAGCTAATGGCAACTTTGTCATCTATATAGTCCTGTTTTTGGGGGCATTAAGAATACAAGGGTTCCTGGAGTCATAGTAATTTCTAAGATTCCAGAGAAAAGCCTGTGAGTCTAGGCAATGGGTAGCAGGTTTGGATTCCCTTCCAGAAGCCTCTGAGATAATGTTACATAAAACTATGAGGGTAAAAATCCATGGCTGCAATAGAGATTTGAGGATAAACATAAAAAATATCTGCTATGGAAAGCTGAAAGTTAATGTGAACCCAATCCATGAGAAAAGCCATATGGTTAAACACCAAGGCCATAGGACATAGGGTTGTATAAGCCTGCTGGTGTTTGTATGGTGGCGTTATACACCAGACATGGAGCTGCAGAATTTGGTGTCTGCCTTACTGTGTCTCAGCCTGCCTGCCTTTCTTTCTTTCTTTCTTTCTTTCTTTCTTTCTTTCTTTCTTTCTTTCTTCCTTTCTTTTCCCCACATTTCTTCTTTCTATGGTCCTGTTCTTCCCTTTTGGAATAGGATGTCTTCTTTGTGTCACTGAAAGTTTAAAGTATGTAATTTATTTTGATTTTAGAGGGGCCCATGAGTGATTATCTTGAATCACAGCAGGGATTTTGGACTTGTCCACCCATCCCTACTGCTGTGGTATTCTGTCTAACCATATGAGGTCAAGCAACCATAGGCTGAAGCTTTAAAAACCATAAAATAAAATAAACCTTTTCTATCTTAAATAAAATGGTCTGGAGAAACTGGAAAGCCACATATAAAACACTAACTTAGAATCTTACATACACAAAATTAATTCAAAGTGGCTACTCGGCTTAACTTCAAAGAGTTATAACAACAACGTTTTTATTAGAAACTTAGACTCTCAGAGACCAGTCTGCACAGGTGAACTCACAGACTGCGAAGGGCAAGCTCACGGACTGCAGAAAGCAACACAGCTTCTGGGACAGACCCCATTTCGGGATCCTGATATCTGGGCACCTTCCCCACCAGAGGAGCCGTGTCCACCCGGGGGGGCTCTTCCAGAGCAGGTGAGGGAGCCATCTTGGGTCCCGGATCCTTCAGAGACTAGTCTGCGCAGGTGAGAGTGTGGACTACAGAAGCGACACAGCTTCTGGGACAGACAGAAGCGACACAGCTTCTGGGACAGACAGAAGCGACACAGCTTCTGGGACAGACCTCGTTTCAGGCTTCTGTATCCCTCGGAGACCAGTCTGTGCAGGTGAGAGTACAGACTGCAGAGGCAACACAGCTTCTGGGACAGGCCCTGTTTCGGGCCTTCATCTTCAGCCAGGAGGCAGGTCTGAATGCCAGATATCTGTGCACCTTCCCTGCAAGAGGAGAGCTTGCCTGCAGAGAGTATTCTGACCACTGAGACTCAGGAGAGAGCTAGACTCCCAGGTCTGCTGACAGAGGCTAACAGAATCACAGGAGGAACAAGCTCCAACCAGAGACAACTATAACAACTAACTCCAGAGATTCCAGATGGCGATAGGCAAATGTAAGAATCTTACTAACAGAAAACAAGACCACTCACCATCATCAGAACCCAGCATTCCCACCTCAGCCAGTCCTGAATACCCCAACACACCTGAAAAGCAAGACTCGGATTCAAAATCATATCTCATGATGCTGGTAGAGGACATCAAGAAGGACTTTAATAACTCACTTAAAGAACAGGAGAACACTGCTAAAGAGGTAGAAGACCTTAAAGAATTACAGGAAAACACAACCAAACAGATGATGGAACTGAACAAAACCATCCAAGACCTAAAAAGGGAAGTAGAAACAATAAAGAAAACCCAAAGTGAGACAACGCTGGAGATAGGAACCATAGGAAAGAAATCTGTAACCATAGATGCAAGCATCAGTAACAGAATACAAAAGATGGAAGAGAGAATCTCAGGTGCAGAAGGTTCCATAGAGAACATGGTCACAACAATCAAAGAAAATGCAAAAAGTAAAAAGATCCTAAATCAAAACATCCAGGAAATCCAGGACACAATGAGAAGACCAGACCTACTGATAATAGGAGTAGATGAGAATGAAGATTTTCAACTTAAAGGGCCAGCAAATATCTTCAACAAAATTATAGAAGAAAACTTCCCTAACCTAAAGAAAGAGATGCCCAGGAACATACAAGAAGGCTACAGAACTCCAAATAGACTGGACCAGAAAAGAAATTCCTCCCAACACATAATAATCAGAACAACAAATACACTAAATAAAGATAGAATATTAAAAGCAGTAAGGGGAAAAGGTCAAGTAACATATAATGGCAGGCCTATTAGAATTATACCAGACTTCTCACCAGAGACTATGAAAGCCAGAAGATTGTGAACAGATGTCATGCAGACACTAAGAGAACACAAATGCCAGCCCATGCTACTATACCCAGCAAAACTCTCAATTACCATAGATGGAGAAACCAAAGTATTCCATAATAAAACCAAATTCACACAATATCTTTCCACGAATCCAGCCCTTCAATGGATAATAAAGGGAACACACCAACACAAGGACAGAAACTACACCCTAGAAAAAGCAAGAAAGTAATCCTTCAACAAACCAAAAAGAAGATAGCCCCAAGAACAGAATCCCAACTGTAACAACAAAAAAAAACCAGGAAGCAATAATTCCTTTTCTTTAATTTCTATTAACATCAATGGACTCAATTCTCCAGTAAAAAGACATAGACTAATAGACTGGCTATATAAACAGGACCCAACATTTTGTTGCTTATAGGAAACCCACCTCAGGGAAAAGGACAGACACTACCTCAGAGTGAAAGGCTGGAAAACAATTTTCCAAGCAAATGGCCCGAAGAAACAAGCTGGAGTAGCCATTCTAATATTGAATAAAATTGACTTGTAACCCAAAGTTATCAAAAATTATGAGGAGGGGCACTTCATACTCATCTACCAAAGGTAAAATCTACCAAGATGAACTCTCAATTCTGAATATCTATGCTCCAAATACAAGGGCAGCCACATTCATTAAAAAAACTTTAGTAAAGTTCAAAGCACACATTGCACCTCACACAATAATAGTGGGAGACTTCAACACTCCACTCTCACTAATGGACAGATCCTGGAAACAGAAACTAAACAGAGACACATGGACACTAACAGAACTTATGAAACAAATGTATTTAATAGATTTCTACAGAACATTTTATCCTAAAACAAAAGGATATACCTTCTTCTCAGCACCACATGGTACCTACTCCAAAACTGACCATATAATTGGTCACAAAGCAGGCCTCCACAGATACAAAAATATTGAAATTATTGCATGCATTCTATGTGATCACCACGGACTAAGACTGATTTTCAATAACAACATAAAAAATAGAAAGTCAACATTCACATGGAAGCTGAACAACACTCTACTCAATGATTTCTTGGTCAAGAAAGAAATAAAGAAAGAAATGAAAGACTTTTTAGAGTTTAATGAAAATGAAGCCACAACATACCCAAACATATGGCACACAATGAAGGCAGTCCTAAGAGGAAAACTCATATCTCTGAGTGCCTCCAAAAAGAAACTAGAGAGAGCGTACACTAAGAGCCTGACAGCACATCTAGAAGCTCTAGAACTAAAGGAAGCAAATTCACTTAAGAGGAATAGACGGCAGTAAATAATCAAACTCAGGGCTGAAATCAACCAAGTGGAAACAAAAAGAACTATTCAAAGAATCAATCAAACCAGGAGCTGGTTCTTTGAGAAAATCAACAAGATAGATAAATCCTTAGCCAGACTAACTAGAGGGCACAGGGACAGTATCCTAATTAACAAAATCAAAAATGAAAAAGGAGACATAACAACAGAACCTGAGGCAGACCGCGCTGGGTTGCTGCCGCCACTGCCGCCATTGTGCCAGCCCCACGGGTCTCAGAGGTGGGTGACCCTCCAGGATGGGAGACAAGCCAATTTGGGAGCAGATTGGATCCAGCTTTATTCAGCATTACTACCAGTTATTTGATAACGACAGAACCCAACTAGGCGCAATTTATATTGATGCATCATGCCTTACATGGGAAGGACAGCAGTTCCAGGGGAAAGCTGCCATTGTGGAGAAGCTATCTAGCCTTCCGTTCCAGAAAATTCAGCATAGCATCACGGCGCAGGACCACCAGCCTACACCAGATAGCTGCATCATCAGCATGGTTGTGGGCCAGCTCAAGGCTGATGAAGATCCCATCATGGGTTTCCACCAGATGTTTCTATTAAAGAACATCAACGATGCTTGGGTTTGCACCAATGACATGTTCAGGCTTGCCCTGCACAACTTCGGCTGACCTCCTCCTGGCCACAGTCACGCTGTTTCCTCCTCCCTCTTCCCAATCCTAGCTCACTCCTCCAGATGCTCCAAATATCATACACAAACGAGCAGGGCCGAGGCGGGAGCGGGTGCAGGGCGCTTCTGTCACCACGGTGTTGTGCATGATGTTTGGATGCTAGACTAGTCGCATCTGACAGGAAGTTTGTGTTGTACCAGCGCATGCCTTGGAAAGACTTAAGTAATGCAAACGATTGTCGAGTTTTGTTTTTGTTTTATTTTTTGTTTTGTTTTGTTTTTTTAATCTACTGACAAGTTGCTCTAGTAACCCAAAGAAGTGAAGGAGAAAGCAGCTGCCTCACCAACCACCCAGATATTGATTTGTTCAGATGTTTCAATGCCTCATGATACAATAAAACCACAAAAATTTTCTTAACAGTTTAAAAAAAAAAACAGAACCTGAGGAAATCCAAAACATCATCAGATCCTACTACAAAATGCTATATTCAACAAAAGTAGAAAACCTGGATGAAATGGACAACTTCCTAGACAGATACCAGCTACCAAAGTTAAATCAGGATCAGATTAATGATCTAAACAGTCCCATTTCCCCTAAAGAAATAGAAGCAGTCATCAATAGTCTCCCAACCAAAAGAAGCCCAGGACCAGATGGGTTTAGTGCAGAGTTCTACCAGACCTTCAAAGAAGACCTAATTCTAACCCTTCTCAAACTATTCCACAAAATAGAAACAGAAGGTACTTTACCCAATTCATTCTTTGAAGCCATGATTACTCTGATACCTAAACCACACAAAGATCCAACAAAGAAAGAGAACTTCAGACCAATTTCCCTTATGAATATCGATGCAAAAATACTCAATAAAATCCTCGCAAACCGAATCCAAGAACACATCAAAACGATCATCCATCATGACCAAGTAGGCTTCATCCCAGGGATGCGAGGATGGTTTAATATACAGAAATCCATCAACGTAATCCACTATATAAACAAACTCAAAGACAAAAACCACATGATCATCTCGTTAGATGCTGAGAAAGCATTTGAAAAAATTCAACACCCATTCCTGATAAAAGTCTTGGAAAGATCAGGAATTCAAGGCCCATACCTAAGCATAATAAAAGCAATATACAGCAAACCAGTAGCCAACATCAAACAAAATAGAGAGAAGCTGGAAGCAATCCCATTAAAATCAAGGTTGCCCACTTTCTCCCTACCTATTCAATATAGTACTTGAAGTTCTAGCCAGAGCAATTCCACAACAAAAGGAGATCAATGGGATACAAATTGGAAAGGAAGAAGTCAAAATATCACTATTTGCAGATGATATGATGGTATATATAAGTGACCCTAAAAATTCCACCAGAGAACTAAACCTGATAAACAGCTTCAGTGCAGTAGCTGGATATAAAATTAATTCAATCAAATCAATGGCGCTTCTCTACACAAAGGATAAACAGGCTGAAAAAGAAGTTAGGGAAACAACATCCTTCACAATAGTCACAAATAATATAAAATACCTTGGTGTGACTCTAACTAAGGAAGTGAAAGATCTGTATGATAAGAACTTCAAGTCTCTGAAGAAAGAAATTGAAGAAGATCTTAGAAGATGGAAAGATCTCCCATGCTAATGGATTGGCAGGATTAATATAGTAAAAATGGCTATCCTGCCGAAAGCAATCTACAGATTCAACGCAATTCCCATCAAAATTCCAAGTGAATTCTTCACTGAGATAGAAAGGGCAATTTGCAAATTCATCTGGAATAATAAAAAACCTAGGATAGCAAAAACTATTCTCAACAATAAAAGAACCTCTGGTGGAATCACCATGCCTGACATTAAGCTGTACTACAGAGCAATTGTGATAAAAACCTGCATGGTGCTGGTACAATGACAGGTAGATCAATGGAATAGAATTGAAGACCCAGAAATGAATCCACACACCTCTGGTTGCTTGATCTTTGACAAGGGAGCTAAAACCATCCAGTGGAAAAAAGACAGCATTTTCAATAAATGGTGTTGGCACAACTGGCAGTTATCTTGTAGAAGAATGCGAATTGATCCATTCTTATCTCTTTGTACAAAGCTCAAGTCTAAGTGGATCAAAGACTCCACATAAAACCAGAGACACTGAAATTAATAGAGGAGAAAGTGGAAAAAAGCCTCAAAGATATGGGCACAGGGGGAAAATTCCTAAACAGAACAGCAGTGGCTGGTGCTGTAAGATCAAGAATTGACAAATCAGATCTCATAAAATTGCAAAGCTTCTGTAAGGCAAAAGACACTGTCAATAAGACAAAAAGGCCACCAACAAATTGGGAAAGGATTTTTACCAATCCTAAATCTGATAGGGGACTAATATCCAATATATATAAAGAACTCAAGAAGCTGGACTCCAGAAATTCAAATAACCCCATTAAAAATGGGGTACAGAGCTAAACAAAGAATTCTCAACTGAGTAATACCGAATGGCTGAGGAACACCTGAAAAAACGTTCAACATCCTTAATCATCAGGGAAATGTAAATCAAAACAACCTTGAAATTCCACCTCACACCAGTCAGAATGGCTAAGATCAAAAATTCAGGTGACAGCAGATGCTGGCGAGGATGTGGAGAAAGAGGAACACTCCTCCATTGTTGGTGGGATTGCAAGCTTGTACGAACACTCTGGAAGTCAGTCTGGAGGTTCCTCCGAACATTGGACATAATATTACTGGAAGATCCAGCAATACCTCTCCTGGGCATATACCCAGAAGATGCTCCAACTGGTAATAAGAACACATGCTCCACTATTTTCATAGCAGCCTTATTTATAATAGCCAGAAGCTGGAAAGAACCCAGATGTCCCTCAACAGAAGAATGGATACAGAAAATGTGGTACATTTACACAATGGAGTACTACTCAGCTATTAAAAACAATGGATTTATGAAATTCTTGGACAAATGGATGTAAACGGAGGATATCATCCTTAGTGAAGTAACCCAATCACAAAAGAAGTCATTAGATATGCACTCACTGATAAGTGGATATTAGCCCTAAAACAGAACACCCAAGATACAATTTGCAAAACACAAGAAAATCAAGAAGAGGGAAGACCAACCGGTGGATACTTCATTCCTCCTTAGAATAGGGAAAAAATACCCATGAAAGGAGTTACAGAGACAAAGTTTGGAGCTAAGGTGAAAGGATAGACTATCCAGAGACTACCCCACCTGGGGATCCATCCCATAATCAGCCACTAAACCCAGACACTATTTCATAAGCCAGCAAGATTTTGCTGAAGGGACCCTGGTATAGCTGTCTCGTATGAGGCTATGCCAGTGCCTGGCAAATACAGAAGTGAATGGTCACAGTCATGTATAAGATGGAACACAGGGCCCCCTATGGAGAAGCTAGAGAAAGCACTCAAGGAGCTGAAGGGGTCTGCAACCCTATAGGAGGAACAACAATATGAACTAACCAGTACCCTCAGAGGTTGTGTCTCTAGCTGCATATGTAGCAGAAGATGGCCTAGTCAGCCATCACAGGGAAGAGAGGCCTCTTGGTATTGCAAACTTTATATGCCCCAGTACAGGGGAATGCCAGGGCCAAGAAGTGGGAGTGGGTGGGTAGGGAAGCAGGGCGGGGGAGGGTATAGGAAACTTTCGGGATAGCATTTGAAATGTATATAACGAAAATACCTAATAAAAAAAAAGAAACTTAGAAATTTCAAGACTTTGGGTTAGAAAATGTTTCCTTATCTGTTCTTGAATTTTTGTCCCGATTAAATACAGTGTGAATATGTGGGAGACAGATGTGTATAATGTAGGCAACTGAAGACACTGCCACCTTCGATGGTAAAATAATCCCCTGGGATTGGTGACTCGAATCTAAATAACCAATGACACAAAAGGTTGCATGAAAGTCTGCAGGGGCGAGCAGTGCAAGTTGGAACAGTCAAAGCTTGGTGAGTTGGATTCAAGACAGAGTCGTGTGGGTAGTAAATTATTCCCTGTTTCTAATACTGCATTTCAAGGTAAGAAACCTTGGCTACCAGCAGTCCAATTATCTATAGATAGATGAATCTTAATGTATCAGAAAAACAATTTATACCTAATGTTTATCATGATACCATAATGCTAACATGACATTCTTACAGCCTGTTCCATTCCGTCTATGTTGGAAACTATCTGAGCTGCACCTAAATCTGCTAACCGTGACTTTCAGGGTCAGGTTATCTCTTGCCCTCTACCGAGGAATACTGAACTATCGTTTGGTCACTTGTGTCTACTGTGAGTCAGTCAGTGACCTTCTTTCTCTTCCTTGCTTATGTCTCCTTAGGACACCAGGGGATCCTTGGCTAAAGCCCAAATATTTGCAAAAGACTGATTTCTTCTTTCAGAACAACAATAAAAAATGTTTTCAAAACATATTTCCTGGTATGATTAATTAGTTACTTAATTAATATTAGTGTTTGTAACATTTTAATATTTTCAGGGGACAACTTGTTATTTATACATCTAGCCTACCTTGTAGAAAAGCTAGCATGGTTTATTGTTTTTTAATCCCTTCCACGAGTGGTTCTAAATCATGGGGGTTGTTAGTCAAATACTAAAACCCTGCCTCACAACATTTGATAGGGTTCTTAGAATGTAATGAACACTTGATATGCATTTATTAGAATGAAGTAAATGTTAATTTTTAACACTATAGTTTTAATTTTTCATTTATTATCTCCAAGGTCTAAGGGAAGATAACATACCATAAAACACATCAAATCACTAAAATAATATTCTAGGATAGCTATGCAGGCAGGGTGCTGATATAACGAAGGCTGGTCTTTCAATGCCAAGAGCCAAATGCCAACTTTTTTTCTTTCCCAAATAGCTAGTGACATGATTTACATTGATTTTAGAAAAAAACAAAAACAAACCAGGTCTGTTGTCTTAGGTAATAGGTGCGATCTAAATGTCCTGAGAGTTTAAAAGTTTCTCAGGATCAGGAACATTGTTATTCAGGTTCAGTCAGATTTTGCTGACAATGGGCACAGAGTAAGGTGTGTCCCAGTGAAATTGGCCTCATTATACTTGTATTACTGTCGACATACTCTAATACTTCCTCCTTGTAAATATTTTACCAGATCATGAGAGGCTCACATGAAATTTGAAAGTATCATGGTATGTTGCTAATGGAGACTCCCTAGTTTTTGTGGTTTTTGGTTTTATTTTTAACCTGTGGTGAAGCAGACAATGGCTAGCATGTATGAAATTACATATCAGATGGGTAAGAATACAGACAAGAGAACTGAAAAATAATTTATATACTCTCTTATAGTACTTTTCTTATTGCCTAAGACTCAGCTATGTTACTCCCGAGTAATTTTCTCAAATAATCTATAGCCCATCAACCTTCAGCATGGGCCATTTTGTTCTGCCTGAAGTCTTACCCTGACCTCAGGCCCTGGCTAATGCCATATAATAGATAAGTTTTTAGAAAGCTGTCTTTGTAGCCAGTTCACCATTGAATCAGACACCTATTCTGGTGTCCAGATTTGATAATATACTAGAGGTTTCAAGCACTAAAATTTTTATCTAGATATTTGTAACAGAGCTCCTGTCCTGTAGCATTAAAAACTAGATCCTGGATTCACCCACTCTGGCACCCAGTCTATCCAGGAGCCTGTTTTATACCAGCTAGTGTGCTATTCTCTCCAGTTATCTCAGGGTTCTGTTGCTTGTTTCTGATTTTCTTTTCTTCCTTTTAAAAACCTTGTTTCCTTGGTGTCCTTGATCCTCTCTGTCTCTTATGCTCTTTGCCTCTCCTCTTCTATGGGGTTCCCTGAATTCTGATGGAGTAGAGTCATCTTAGGGATTAAACACAGCTCTACCTTAGGATTCTATTCTTTATGAGTGTGTCCCCAATATGTGCTACCCCATAGCTGTGGTGTCTGATTTCTATATACTCTCTACATCCGAGTCCCCTGGCATCCCATCCTATGCTAAACCTAAATTTTCTTCTGCCTGTCAGTTCTTTTCTCCATTCTCTGTCTAATCGTGGTAAGATCACTGAGACTTAAGTCCTGGTCCTCCGAAGACTTCCCATCTCAACACAGGCTTCTAATTCTAGCAGTGGCTCAAATTGCATCCTAATAATACTCAAAGAGTA
Source organism: Mus musculus (assembly GCF_000001635.26). Classification (NCBI taxonomy): domain Eukaryota; kingdom Metazoa; phylum Chordata; class Mammalia; order Rodentia; family Muridae; genus Mus; species Mus musculus. Next base: position 10,476,935 of record NC_000084.6, on the reverse strand, counting down.
TTTTATTTGAAGACATCTCACTCAAGCCAGCTAAGCAAGTTTAAAGATGCTTCATTGAATATATATCTGTTCTTACAATAACATAAAACTACGTCATACCTGTCACCATGAAGCCTGTCCTTACAATAACATAAAGCTACGTCATACCTGTCACCGTGAAGCCTGCTTTGTATCCATTAGCTGTTCCATTTTCTGGTGCCACAGCTGATGACACTGAAGAAATAGGCTTAGTGGAGTGGCAAAGAGCAGAGGATTGTCGGCTTCTACATTCTAGAGGGGATTAAAAAACATGACATGAAGAAGCTAGTTTTTATTTTAGCAGGCAATGGGTACACAATCCATAAGATCACTGAAACATGTTTTTGCTTCTTGAATGGTAGCAACTTTCCTACAGCCTGTTCAGAGTGGCGCACAGTCTTCCTAAGCGAGATGTTTGCTTAAGGCAGAGAACATGCACAGACTTATGGCCCCCAGATTAGTCCCCACATGAAAAAGGCTGGTAACCAACACAGCTTTGTTAGCTTTATGGGTAAGATAAAGGGTCAAATGTCAATAATTTATAAAAACATTAAGCTTTTTAGATACCAGGTAACTTAAAAAATAGATTTATTTATTACATTTATTTGAGTCCACTGTAGCAGTCTTCAGACACACCAGAAGAGGGCATCAGATCCCATTACAGATGGTTGTGAGCCACCATGTGGTTGTCGGGAATTGAACTCAGGACCTCTGAAAGAGCAGTCAGTGCTTTTAACCACTGAGCCATCTCAGCCCGACCAGGTAACTTCTTGTTTATAACTTATTTAAATGTATAGTAGTAACTGTTAACCCACCTAGGCTGCTTTCAGATGTTTCTACTCAATTTTAATGATTATTCAAACATAAGAAAACTAAAAACTGTATAGATAGCAGAGACAAATTAGAAGAAAATTATTATTATTAGTTCTTATTAAAGGAAATAGGTAAATGGTATTCAAAATGATTATTGATAATACAATGGCAAGTTTTGCCTCAAGTAATAGTACTGAGATTCTGATATGACTCTACTTGTATTGTGTATTGACTCAGTGAACACTGTGAGAGTCTCTCAGTCTTCGGGTTCCAACTAAATTGTATGATTGATTGCTAGTCTCACAAAGTAGTGTGTGGAATAGAAATGTAAATGGTTGTAACAGGGTTACAGGGGTTCTAAGGAAAGTTTCCATGGTAATGGGGCACATGTAGCTTTCTGAAAACAGTGATTATATTTTGGCATAAAGTTTAACTTCATCTTATGCATATTATGTGCATATATGTGTATTGATATTATGTGAATTTTATATAAATAAGTATATAATTTCAGTATATAAAATCTGCTATACATATGAGACCACTTTTAAAAATGGCCAAGTGAGGTGGCTCAGAGGGTAAAGTGCTTACCACCAAGCCTGATACAGGAGCTCAAGCCCTGGAACTCACACAGCAAAGGGAGACAACAGATTCCCACAGGTTGTCCTCTGGCTTCCACATGTGCTGTGGTAGCACGCACACATCAATCATCAGTTGAATAATATGAAAATGCTACTCTTCACTAGGAACATGAACTCCTTGAGCACCAAGAAGTCAAGTGTATTTATGCAAACAAAACAAAAGCTGAAGGAAAAAGTGGAAAGATAGAGAGATGGTGCTTGCCTTGGTTTACTCTTTAATCCGATTTACGGTATTCAAGGGAAAATTCTTTACACTTTTCCAAGATAAAGAGCTATGAATGATATTCTTAAGATTCAGTGCTTGCAAGATTTAAGCTCTTGGGACACACAGCACCATTTCCTGTGGCATTATATATTAAGTGTCACCTCAAATGCAGCCAAGAGTAATTATGGTGGAGGATTCAGAGACAAATATGCTACTGTAATTTGGATTTATTCTGCTATCCCAAAGTCAGGTAAAACTCACATGTTGGCAAGAATGATAAAGACAATTATTCTATGGAGAAAAAATTCTCAGCATCAAAGAAATTACATTAGGACAGTAGCTAAAACTGGCAATGCCTATTAAGCACATAAAGATGAGACTTTCTACAGAGTAGCTAGCTAAATTGTTGCTAATTCCAAAGAAACAAAACTGTCCACTTAATCATGTAGTTCCCAAGGCATAGAGAGGACTGAATTGCTATTTGGTTATGTTTTGGTGAAATAAAAATAGAAAAACATAGATTGTCCAGAACTACTAACAAACTGAAATAAACAAAGAGAACATTTTACACTCATGTTCTCTCTAAGTGAAAGACACCCAGGAGTGCCTTTCCCAGCCCCAGAGCTGAACACCTTCTCTGGAGACAAGTCTGGAGACCTGCACTTTCCTGCCTCTCCTATACTCAGATGCTTCACTTAATTATAAGAAGGGGCAAGTTAAACAACCTCCCAAAGGGCTTTGCATTTTTGAGCAGCCTTTTGAACTTGAGTTATTTATGTGCCCCACACCTGTACTCTGAACCCTGTAAGGGTCACTTGTTACCCACACAGATTCCCCCTCCCCTCCCCCTCCTGGAATTTGATTACCTTTCCAGCAGATGAGAGGTCCCTTTGATAACACGCCCTGGGAGGTCCTGACTAGGTAGTACTTTAAGTGCTTCTGCTTCTTCGGCTGGGTGGTGAGCTTCAAGTTAATGTGGTTGGAAAATTCTGTGAAATATCGAAATCCTCTTTCTCCACAACCGATACAATTTCCAGAAAACCCTGAAATGGGGAAAGCTAATGTTACTAGTGGCCTTGTAAGCTGATACACTACTTGTAGATATGAAAAGTATAAAATTATTCAGTCTATTGAGCCAACAATATCCCAACTTTTAGGAAATACTTCAGAAGGGAGGAGAAAAGCAGTGGTAGGTTTTCAGCGGAGTCTTCCCCCACCCCAACTTTCTCCTTTCATTTTAAATTCTTCAGATAAGATTGCAAATGCTTGTCAGCTGGCACTCTCTGTTCAAACACTCGGGAAATTTAAGGTTGCTCCAATGCTGCTCTAACATGAAACTCACAGTGAAGTTGTAACAACTTCAGAGTCATATAATAACAGTAAAAGACAGGAAATAAGTTCAGCATCACTCTAACAGGACAATGGCTAAAAACACAGATTTGGAAGGATCAGGTGACAAAAGTTAGAGACTACATAAGGACAGGAACGTTGAGTGGGGGCTGAGGCGCTCAGTGACAGAGTCCCTGTCTAGCTGAGTAAGACCCTGAGCTAGAGCCCCAGCACTGAGAGAGGAAAGAGGGAGGAGGGAGGTATGGAGGGAGGGGGACAGGGAGGAAGGAGTTGGGTGGGGGAGGGAAGGAAGGAAGGAAAAGGAAGACAAAGGATTTTTGTCATAAAGCCCCTCATGCTTTCATGCTGCATGCTCCTCCTTTCTTAAGTCCTGCTGAGGAGAGAATAATTAGCTGAATGGCAAAGAATATGATATGCCTCAATAAAAGCATCTTTATGAAACCTGTCACTTTGTATATGAATAAACAATAATAAAACCTCAAATTTCAAATATCACGGTTTTATTTTTCATTACTTAAAAGCAATGTAATCATTAAATCCTTGCAGCTCATTATTCTAACAAAGCTCTTGTTTAAAGAGTCTGTGAATCTTTCTCTTTGTTCCCTGTCTAGCTCACAACAGCGGCTTATCCCCAGACCCAGGGACTATGAGCAGATGATAAGTATCTGAACTACTATGAGACACTTAGAATCTCTCTTCTAGAATTTTATCTAGATAGCACTGGACCCTAGACTTGTAAAGGTTTGTAAAATTGGAATCTATATGTGGCTTATCTCAAGTACACATAAATTCTGGTTTTGGAGAGAATTAGTTGAGAGCTGTGACCAGGCAGCCGGAGCAGCCAGGAGGGGCAGCACGGATGACGCTGGGCTGTGTGATGATGAGTTATCCCAGACACTTCTGTTCCTATCAGAGCTAGACATAGGCTCTGTGAACTTCCCATTTCGTCTTCATCCACCCTCTCTTGACTCACCTGAGCTTCTTATTCTTTTATATGGAAAGTTTGAACAATCCCTTGGACTAATTGAACAAAATAAGACTCAATGGCCTGGCTGGAACAGATGTGGAAAGAAAGGGGAGATGGAGAAGGCTGGGAGGATAAGAAGCCACGCATTACTTTATGAAAAGTCAGCCATTAGCCCCTTTAACACGCAAGAGAAGGGAAGACCAGGAAAACAGTGAGTTCCTTTACTCAGATCTGATGAGAACAGACACACATGCAGTCATACTGATGAACGGGACAAAGGGGGAAACAGGGAGCCTTACATCCTGTACAAAGGCCATGCACCTGTCTACAATAACTGAAAACATGACCAATGGCAAACTGACTCAGCTTTCAAACCCCTAAACCAACTTGGTACATATTAACAAGGATAAAGAAAGAAAAGAAAGGCCACAAGGATACAAAGAACATTTTACAATACCTCTACTGGAGGATACCAATAATTCAAAACATTTATAAATCGGCCACCCAAGTTATTTCTATAACAATTATTTACTGAACACCTAGTAACTCCTTAGAGGGGAGTGGTGAATGAGAGATAATTACAACCTCTGCTTAATTAATAACTTAATTAATAGTTTATTGTCATTTTATCAAGTAATGTACATTAAAATAAACTTATAAATGACTTAGAATGTATTCAGAAAAGGATATTAGAGAATATTTGTTCATTTTTCAATTTGTTTAAGATGTAGGCCAATAACAATAAATAAAAAGTCATTGACTGTGTAATTAACCAAGTATCTATAGTCACCCATCCATCCATCTACCCACCCATCTGCCCATCCATCTAATCACCCATCCACCCATCTGCCCATTCACCCATCCATCCAACCATTCATGCACCTACCCAGTCACCCATTCATACAATCATCCATCCATCTGCCTGTCCATCTGTCTATCTATCCATCATCCATCCATCCATCTACCTATCCTTCTATCTATCTATCCAACCAACGGACACATAATCTGACAATGCTTTCTGTGTATGAGGATCCCCTGCTTATGAAGAACCCCTGATGGATTATGAGACATTTTCTAGGGTTTTTAGTCAGAGCTTCATCTCATCTGTTCTGATAGAAGAGACTATAATACTTTTAAAATGCTACATGTTTCCCAAATTGTTCGACATCGCCAATGAGTCTTAAGTAAATGAATGCAAGGACTGTCTCTTAGAGTTTTTGTGCCTCCAGGTCATAGCTTAGCTCAGTTTTTTATTACACTGTACATTTTGAATAAGTGCAGCTGAATAAAGAAATGATCAAATGAATGACTGGACCTTCTTTGCTAATTTACTACAATAAGGAAGCTTTACCATTAGATTTCTGTATTAAACTATATGCTTACTTTCACTTAAAGAGTAGTGAATACATTTTACTGCTCAGTACCGAGGATCAAATACAGGTCTCTATTAGCCCAGGGTGACCTTGAACTCTTGATTCTTCTGCTTTACTGTCTGGTGTTGGGGTTATAGACATGTGCAATAGTGCCCAGTATGTATTTTTGACATCTTTGAAATGTGAAAATGATCAGTGTATGTTAGCCAATAGATGGCTCTGGACTACAATTTAAGAAGCTCTCATATAATTCTAGCCGTTGGGGGGCAGAAGCAGGTGGAACTCTTGTCTACATAGTAAGTTCCAAGTCACGGGGCCACACAGTAAGATCTTGTCAAGAAAGAAAGAAAGAAAGAAAGAAAAAAGAGGTGGGGTGTTGAGGAAGGGAAGGGACCTCTATAGCATGTTATGGGATAGTTTCTGATTCAAGAGTTTCAAGGCTTTCTGATCTTGTGTAATTCGTGTGGCTTCATCAAACTAAAACAAAAATCATCTCACAATACAGTAGTTTAATTCTTTGTCCTCTTCTGATATTTGCACTTTAAAGACATGATTCCATTTAAATAGAAGGCATTCTGAGAAGTCAAACCTCTAGATAAACAGCAACAAGGAGCAAAGCTCATATATCTATTTGTCTGTGTAATACAAAATAAATAAAAAACAAGCTAGGTGTGGTGGCACATGCCTTCAGTCCCAGCACTATGGAGGCAAAGGCAAGTGGCTCTTGATGAATTTGAGGCCACCCTGGTCTATATAGCTTTCCAGGCCATCCAGGGCTACATGGTAAGATCTTGTCTGTCTTAGGCAGGGGTTGCTATTGCTGCAATGAAACACTGTGACGCAAAGCAAGTTGGAGAGGAAAGAGTTTATTTGGCTTGTTTCCACATCATAGTCTATCACAGCAAGAACTCAAACAGGGCAGGAACCTGGAGGCAGGAGTTAATGCAGAGGTCCTGGAGGGGTGCTGCTTACTGGCTTGCTCATCATGGCTTGCTCAGCCTGTTTTCTTATAGAACCTAGGGCCACCAGCTCAGGGATAGCAACACCCACAATGGGCTTGCCCTCCTTCCCACATCAATCACTACTTAAGAAAATACTCTACCCTTTCTAGTTATTTTAGGTAAATTGATATTAAATGTAAGATGAGAAGCATCTGTTAGCTTTCTTGTCACTGTGATAGACTGAGGACAGAAATAGCATAAGGGAGGAAGTGTTTATTCTTGCTTAAGGCTCAAGGGATGCAGCTCATCATGACAAGGGAGGAAGAAAGAGGTTGGAGCAGCAGGAGTGTGAGGCTGCCCGGTATATTGTAATAGCCCTCCAGCTAGGCCCTACTTCCTAAAGATTTCCCCAACCCTTAAGAATAGCACTACCCAGTGGGCACCAAGCGCTCAACAGAAAAGCTCATGAATGGTATATATATCACTCTGATTATTATGCTCCTCACTAATCTCCCTCCTGATGGGGACATTTTATATTCAAACTAATCATACTTATAAAGTATTAGGTAGTATTGAAAATTTACAGATACCTTACAAAGTAAATAATTCACAAACAAATAGTTGGGACTTGACATCAGGTTCAGATTAGTGACTATAGAGATTTACTTTATTTAATAAAATACAAAAAATCCTTACATGACTAAGGATGAAATTGAGAGCATTACATGTGCTAAGCAAATATTCTTAGACCTAAAATACTAAATTTTAATAAATCACATGCTCCTTTTTAATGTTCTCAAAAAAGTTTTGCATGCCTATTTTGACAATAAAAAAGTAAAATATATTTACTTTTTTACAAGAGAAAAATATTTCCTGTTTGAAACTAAACCATTTAAACTTCAACTAATTCAGTGACATACATGTACACATATAAAATTCCCTTTTTTCTTTTCCCAGGGCTGAGGACAGAACCCAGGGCCTTGTGCTTGCTAGGCAAGCGCTCTACCACTGAGCTAAATTCCCAACCCCTTAAAATTCTCAAATAGGTTTTAATAAACATATATTTCAGCTCCTTCCTTCTGGATGGAGTTTCATAGGCATTAAAGACTCACCTAAAAGTGCATTTTTCCCATGGTCATCTGGTAGAAATCGCTTGTCCACAGCACAAACTAGGATGTGTTCAGGGAGGTTAGGAGACTTGGCCCCCACCAGCAGGAACCCGGCTGGGATGTCAATTTGTTCCATGCACAGTGACACCAAACGCAGATCCTTTCCAGCTTGACAAAACCCTAGAAACAGTAAGAAGAAAACAGCAGAATACTTAGGGAAGGTAATCTCTCCTTATCTACCTGTTGGGAGAATAGAGCTATTTATAAGAATCACTTCTAAGGACTCAAAGCCCATGGCCCCCAACAAGAAGACAAATCTATTCCCTTCTGTTTGGTTCCATCAAGATGACAACTCAAGTTTTCTGGCCCACAAGTAAGGTGATCATAAATATATAAGAAACCTTGGAAAGTGTGTATAATTTTTCTGTGTACTTGGTAAGTTTTCACACACTCAACTTTCACTCCCTCTCCCTCCCCCTTCCCCTTTCCCTCTCTGTACTCATATGTGAGTGTGAATGTGTGTGCTCAGGTATCTGTAGAGGTTAGAGTTTAATGTCAGGCGTCTACCTCAATTGCTCTCTCTCTTATTTTGAGATAGTCTCTCACTGAATCTGGAGCTCCAGGGATCTGTGTGCCTTCTCTTGCTCCCCAAACCTCACCAGTATGGGAGTTACAGATACTCAATTGTCTTTTTAGTGGATGCCTGGGATCTAAACTCAGGCCCTCACATGTACAGGATAGCCACTTTACCCAAGAGTCCATCTCCCTAGCCAAGTCTTTATTTTCAAGATGAAGTCATTTCTAACTGGGACAAATCAAGTCACTGAACACAGATGCTCCCTCACATCACAGCAGCAGAGACTGGAGCTCAGAGCTTGGTGACTGATCAGGGAACCAGTCAGAACTAGAATTCAGAACAGATTCACTAGATAAGCCAAGATATAACAAGTACTTATGTAATCAGTTTGTAATGGGCTGCCACATTCACTCAGTATTTCATAATTTATAAACAAGTGCTTCACAGGCCTAAAGAGACAAATTTGGACAGAACATTTTCCTTCAAGAACTCATGTTGAGCCAAGCAGTGGTGGCATATGCCTTTAATACCAGCAGTCAGAAAGCAGAGGCAGTTGGATTCCTGTGTGTTTGAGGCCAGCTTGGTCTACTCAGTGAGTACCAGGACAGCTAGGGTTACAACAGAGAAACACTGTCTCACAAAACCTAGGTAGGGTGGAGATGGGTAGCAGGGGAGAACTCATGGTGAGTTAGTTAGAAGAAAATGTAAGAAGTGAGTAATTTCAAACCCAACATCATAGAGGCAGCTACAGCCCTGTTGTTTTAGGATGACCCTCTCTGTGCTCTAACATGTGCATTCTCTCTAGAGCTGTGATGTTCCCAACCAACCAGACACTGGAACTCTGCTCTATCTGGGCTACTTTAATATCCCACTTTTCTGGTCATAGTTGATTGGTCTAGAAGCAGACATCTGATAAAATTGGCCAGTCAAAGATTTTGCATAGGAATTCTCAACATGGAGCTGGGGGTTAAGGAGGCATGATCCAGTTTGATCTCTGACACCTCTCTTGTTTCTTGACCTGTGAGAGAAGTCTCTTGGCAGCGTCAGAAAGCTGGGCAGGTGAGTTTGGCAGTAACTATCCTGTGATCTTTAACATGTGAATTCTTCCAATAATTTCCTCATTTTGCCTATGCTGGTTTCATTGCGGTTCTGTCACTTGCAACAGAAGGTTGGTGGAAAGTGGCAGATGAACACCTAACTCTCCACATATAAATTTGGAGAAATTACTATCTTCATTACTCATATCCCAACTCTGAAGAAATGTGGAATTCCATGAGCATTAAGTCATCTCATGATTTTACCATAAGCCAACAAATAATTGGATGCCATCAGTTAGTAAGTGAAAAAAAATTAAACTCCATCCAAATACTGTACGGTTGAATAGGAATCTGTCATGCTTTGGATCATCAAAACTTGAAAGCAGGCATACCAGAATTAGAAAGTCAACAGAAGACCAGACTGATCAAAATAATGTTGCTCAATCACTTCAGACTTACAGATCCTCTTTAATACTGATGAAATTAATCCAACTTTTAGAGTTCCTGACATAAGTAATATCTAAAAGTTACACTGAATTCCTTAACAATTTTATTACTTAAACTGTCATCTGTTTATTTGAAAAACAAATCATTAGTATCCAAGAAGAATGTAAGTTATTCAGTTGATGAATTTTTTTTTGAGCCAATATCTGCTTTGTACTGTCCTTGGGTAACAACGTTAAATGGCTTGAGATTTGGGAATTAACAATAGTGCTGCTGATGGCAGATACATATGTTTAAGGAGTACTACCAACAGGTAGGCACAATTCTCTCAGCAGCTTTAGGAATAGATTGTCTCCTTGCCAGAGATGGAGAAACTGGGTCTCCAGAAGGAAAGGAACTTCTTCAAGGTTATAAAATGAGTCCAGTAAAGTTTAGGGATATAAGACATGGAAGTTTGTTATATAAGAAAAATAAGAACACACTGTTCAGTCTGGCAAAAGACAAGCTAAGCACTAAGTATGGTGGTGCGTGGCTATGGTCTACGTAAGGGTAGGCACAGGCTTTTGCATCAAATTACAACATATTAGGGGCTGGAAAGAAGGCTTGGTGATTAAATGTGCCTGCTGCTTTTGCAGAGGACCCGAGTTCATTTCTCAGCACCCACATGGAACAAGATCACAACTACCTATAAGTCAAGCTCCAGTGGACAGATAGAGACTATATACAATTTAAATAAAACTTAAGTTTTAAAATTACAAAATATTAAACTAGGAAGTACCTGAAAGCATTGAAAGGAGTCTCAAGATTTCTCATCAGAGAGATTACTGATCAGCTGTAAACCTAGAACACAATTCCCCAGGGAGTGGCATCTTCACTCTAAGTATGACTTGCTTCCAGGAGTGGGGCATAAACTATCTTGCTAACTAGCATGCATTAATCATTGATGGGAAGTTTATGACTACATATTAATTGGACTGATCTCTGGGAGGTGCCTTTGTCACTGAGAAGGAAATGACAACCACAACCTGTACCAACTCACAAAACTACTGCAAGGTTTTGAGGACACTGCCATTATATAAAACCTTAAGGTTGGGGCTGAGAGATGGCTCAGAGGTCAAGAGTTCTTACTACCCTTGTAGAGGAGCACAATTGGGACCCCAGAATCTATGCTGGGTGACTCACAACTGTCTTTAACTCTAGCATCAGGGGATCCAATGTCCAATTCTGGCTTCATATGCACATATCAACACACACACACACATTTTAAAAATAAAATAAATCTTCCAAAAGAAAACTAACCTTAAGGTCACCCAATACATTGTTACTTAACAGGTGGCTTTCATAAGTGTGGGGATCCAAAACAACATTCTACAACACTCAGGAATTACATATGAAGTTTATTTTTAAATTATTATTATTATTTATTATTATTAATGTGTTACGATATGGGGGCTTACATGTGCCATAGCATACATTGGAAGACAGAGGGCAACTTTGTGCAGTTTCTTCTGTCCTAACCACCTTCACATGGATTCTGGGCATCAAGGCGTCCATGGCAGGCACCTTTACCCTGTGAGTCATCTCACGGTCCTACTAATTCTCTGAGTGAAATTTAAATAGTCATCATTATCATCTCCTAAAACTCAACTGTTTATTGTAATTCCCTACTGTAAAAGAGAAGATGGCCTTTCACTCAGCACCTGTAGAGTGTGAGTGGAACCAGTCACATGAACTCATAGCTCATTGAGACAAAGCCCGTTGTCACAGTGTAGTCTTCACCTTTTATACAATTTCACATTGTTTTCATCTATATTGATATATTGTTTAATTCATATGTATAATGGGCTGCTGGATAAAGTTGGGAAGCTCAGATAAATGGGAAAAAGTAATTTTACTAATGTACCCAAATATGATTATTGGCTATACAGAGTTGAATTCATCTCCCTCCCTCATTCAGACATTTGCCTGTAATAAGGAGCCACTGGTAGCTGCTAGCACCATATGGGAAGCACTACAGCTGAATTTAATGAGTTTTCAGACACCCCCCCCCCCCCGCCAAAGGACATGAAGTTAGGATACATTGGGGAAATTTAAGAGAATGGATAAATTGTATCTCATTATGTACATGTATGAAATTCTCAAGTATAAACAAAACCATAAGTTTTAAATTATAATGTTAGAAATGTACTTTAGTATAGAGTGCACCTAACATGTGCAAAGCCTTAGTTTAATTCCTAGTAGCACACAGACATAACAAACATGCAGCACACATATAAATACATACACACACATATACACATACACAGAATCAGTAAAATTATATAAAATGCATCAATATAAGTTTAGATACCAAAAATAATTCATGTTTGTTTTCTTTTATTTTGAGACAGAATCTCACTAAGTAGCTCTGACTGGCCTACAACTGGCTATGCAAATCAGGCTGGCCTTGAGATTCGCCAGTCTCTTCCTCTCAAGCACTGGGAATTAATGTTATAAAGATAAAAAAAATAGTAACTACAGTCCAGCCTAAATTTTATCACGTAGAGCAAAAATATGAAATTTGTGGAAATAAATCTCTATATCCCTTTAGCCCCAAATATCTAACTCCCACATCTGAGATGTAAGATGTAGATCTGGGGACTGGGAATACAATTCAGTGAGTGCCCTTCCCTAGTTTGCTTGGGGTCTCTACAGCCACACCTGGGGGTGGGGGAGGGAGAGCAGTTTTGAGTGTTTTTTAAATGCTGAAAACATTTAAATCCATTTGTCTCTCCTAAAACAAGGAAAAATCTTTTATTTTTGAATTTTCAACAAACACTCCTTTTTTAAATGTATCTAACTTACAGTTAACTAAGCTACAACTATTGAATCATAAACTGTAGACAGTTGTATAGCATAAATATAAAAGAACATGTTAATAATATATCTGTCAATTTAGAATAATTGCTTTCTACTTAAAGTTAAAATTTTTAGGAGGCCAAAAAGATGGTTCAGTGGTGAAGAACACTGGTTTTTCTTCCATAGATTCTGAGTCCAATTCCCAGAACCTACATGGTGGCTCACAACCACCTTTTTTATTTGATCCCCAGTTTTTTCATGCAGGACTATATGTATGTGACAGAGTACTCATAGACATAAAACATTTTTATTTTTATCATATGCCATGCAATGACAGAATTATTTTAAAAAGCTCAAGGAAGTTTAAAGTGTCTACATTACTAAAAGTGATTTGTTACTCAGAAGATTGGGAAACACTACCTATTCTAACCTCTTCAGTATGTAAATGAGAGAAAGGTCTGGGAAGGCTAACCTAATGTCCTGAGCCAAGTCACCATAACCAATGGAGAGGATACCACAAGCCAGCTCTGACGCCCACCGAGATGCTCCTTCAACTTTTAAATCTCTTGCTGGCCGTAAAGGCATATGCCTAAAATCCTAACACTTCAGATACTAAGGCAGGAAGACCTTGAATTCAAGACTAGCCTGGTATGTCTCCCATAAACTCATGTGTTTAAAAGCTTGGTCCATGGGGAGCGGCACTATTAGGAGGAATGGCCTTGTTGGAGGAAGTGTTTCACTGTGGGGGCAGGCTTTAAGGTCTCCTATGCTCAAGCTTCATCCAGGGTGGAACACACATCTTCTGCGGCCTGAAGGTCAAAATGTAGAACTCTTCCAGCACCATGCCTGCCTAACGCTGCCACGCTTCCTGCCATGATGAGAACTAAACCTCTCAAACTGTAAGCCAGACTTAATTAAATGTTTTCCTTCATGAGTTGCCTGGGTCATAGTTTTTTTTTTACAGCAATAAAACTTAAACTAACACACACACACACACACACACACACACACACACACACACACACACAGAGAGAGAGAGAGAGAGAGAGAAATAAAAAATAAATAGGTCTCAAAAATGACAACAGAATAAGTGTTCTTCTGACTTGTGCCCGATGCTTTCCCTAGCTCCAGGGTAGCATAGGACACTGCACTATAATCTTTTTTGCTTGTTACTATCAGTTCTATAACCCGTTCTCACTGTGCCCCTTTTAGTCTGAATTCTGTGGAGCATTTACTATTCCATCCTTGTCAACTGTGGAGTATGCCATCCTCCACCTGGCTCATTCTCACCGATAAATTCTGAAATTCAAGGATTTCGCTCTCAGTGGTGGCACACACCTGTCACACCTATCACGACTCAAGGCTGAGGGCTTCCAGGCCTAGCGTGTGTCAGTCTGGAAAGCTTTGACAAACCACAAGAATGATCTTGTAATCCGATCTCTCTCTCTCTCTCTCTCTCTCTCTCTCTCTCTCTCTCTCTCTCTCTCTCTCTCTCCCTCAGCCCCCTTGTATGCCAAAGGACCATGTCAGGCATTTTCTTCAGTTCTGATGTCCACCCTACTATTTTGAAATAGGGTCCATCAGAACACCTTCAGTTTACCAAGGATAGACTTGGGGTGGGGGGTGTCCCTGGCTAAACCGAGTTGAGAAGGCACAGGTGGGAGTGATCAAAGAAGCTGTTGTTTTGTTGAGACAGAGGACAGAGGATCAGTGAACAATGAACAGCCCTGGAAGACGCATGCTTTCATGGTTTTTTTATACCTGAGAAAAGAGAAAAATCGGTGTGTCTGTAGAAAGCTTGAAAGAACCAACCACTCAAAAGCTTCCAATAACTGAAAATGGGATTCTTTAAGTTACAACACATTCAGCAGTGTTGTATATAACACAAAACAGAAAATAAATATCCATAAGGATGGGAATAAATGGTTGAATGAATGAATAAATGGTGGAGAAGAAATGAGTCCCTATGAGGTAAAACTTCAAATAAACATAGCTACTCTGCCCACAGGATGTGGTGCATAACTCCCTACTGTGTGCATTTCTTCCACACTATGGGGGTGGGGTGTGAGAAGACACTGCTTCAGGTAACTAAGTTCAGCACCCACTCAGTAATAGGAGGTACTGACACTGGGCATTCTTGGAATAATGTGACAGACATGGCGTTACACCTCTGTGGTTGTCATCCAGACACGTAGATCTTGAGTCATCAGAAGAGACAGACCCTTCCAATAAAGTTGTTTCTGATAATATTTTTGACTAATATTCCTAAAATTGCCAGAGCCATCAAAACCAGGAAAGAACTTCTAGAAAAAAAATGTCACATCTAAGGAGATAATACAATTAAATCTGGTGTAATATAGGATCATGGCTCAAAAAAAGACATTAGGTAAAAGCAAGGAACTAAAGCAAACCATAGCCTTGATTGTTAATGTTAATAAAAATATATGAGCACTAGCTTATTAATTGTAACAAATGTGCTTCCTGTACTATGCTGTTCACAGGAGAAATTATATATGTATGCAAATAGAACTACTGGCTTGCATTTTCTACAAATGTAAAGTTGCTCCTAAAAATAATCTTGTAAAGAACTTCTCTTATCTTGTAGTTACTTGCCAAGAGCAGCCTCGGGCAGTTTAATTAAAAGGAAAGAATGGGGTGAGAAGAGAAAGGAACAGAGAGGCCAGGGTAGCTCCGGAAGAAGCACTCATGGCCAAAGATGGTCAGAGTCAACGGAAAGTTACCCAGTGCAAAGTTCACCTGCCGAGGGAGGGCCTGCTGTTGTTCTGTAAACATTTCTTAACTGATTCCTAAACTCATTGTCAGGGCTTAGAATCCGTGAAATGTGAGTGGATTTCCAGGTCCACAAGGTCCCAGTATCCCGTGAGACTGGGCGAGGACGAGGAGTGGCTTCAGAAGCCACAGAGGACACCTCAAGAGCACCCCACGGAAGTCTCGGCTGTGACTGTCCACAGGAAGGGGAGATAGTTACTTATATGGCTCGACAACTTGCCTCACAAACTTGTTCTGGGAATCACTTCACTTTTGAGAGCAAAAGAGCCTCCCCTCTTTTGTGACAAATGATTTTAATTAAAACAGTGGTGGTGGTAGCACAGGGCCTTCTTTATAGACTTCATCTGCATTTTCCTAATTAAATAGCCAAGGTTTTCACTTCATAGAAAGAGATTTGTGCCCACCAATTATCTCCAACTGGAAGGCTCCAGAGTAAATAAAAAAGGAGAGAAAGGAACGTTTACTGACACAGAGGTAAATTCAAACTAAAGCAATCAAAGCAGCATTCAGAGGTCGAAAATCTGGTTGCTCTTCACCTGCGCAGACAATCAACTGCCTCCCAGCAGGATAGGAACCCACTCTATTCCAATCATTTACATAAGAAATTAGCAACCAAAATTTACCTATGAATGGCAAGCCTCAGCAGCCCTTCAGATGTCAAGTATCTGCTTATCTAAATTGCCTCTAAAAATAGCTTTAAGGTGCCTTAAGCCTTAGGTAAATAGGGGTTTCCCAGGAGCTGGAAGGTGGTAGGTATTTTCAAACAAGGCCACAGTTGTTACGTTCCGGTTCAATGCTGTTTTGTGAGCACAGCTTTGGATTGTTTTCCTTTTGAGCAAGAAGATTCTTAGAACTTTTTTGGAGCAAGCAAAATTGACAACACTGTGAAATATAAAATACCAAGTTATAAACAGCGTTTTATTTTAAATGCCATCTTATGATGAAGGGGAAGTTTCGTAGGGTTATAAGAATTGGAAGCAGTTGATGTAGGAATTCGAGTACAGAATTGTTTTCAGAGTGTGTTAGACTTGAATCTTCTACTTTGGTGGGGGACATTTCTTTATTCTCAGAAAAATTGTTTGCCTTTTCCTTTAAAATTACCGTTGCTCCTTTGGGGCTGAGGTAGAAAGATCACCCCAAATTCGATAGCTACAGCTTCAGTTAAGCATTAGCCTGAGTTAGAGTGAGACCTTGACATAAACAGGCTGTAGCCTAACCTTGTGCGGTTTTTTTGTTGATTTGTTTTCTTTGAGACAGGATCTTACCATGTAGCTCTGGCTGGCCTGGAATTCACTAAATATATCAGGCTGGCCTTCAACTCACAGAGATCCACCCCCTCTGCCTCCCTCAAGCAGGGATTAAAGGCATGTGGTTTTGTTTGTTTGGTTGGTTTTGTTTGGTTTGGTGTTTTGTTTTGTTTTGGTTTTTTTTGGGGGGGGGCCTCAACTTTATATCTTGGTACCTTTTAAAAATACTTGGTTATAAATAACACCACTGTGAAATTGAAAACATGGCCCAAGTACTGAAAGACAGGGAAAAACTCTCTTCCTCATGCTTTGGAAGAAAATTTGCTTACTAGCTCAAGTACTGAAAGACAGGGAAAACTCTTCCCCACGTGTTGGAAACAATTTGCTTGCTTCACAATCATCCCGTAAGTTTTTACTCTGGTTCTATTTAATTATCACATGTAATTCGGTTCTCCACAAGATGCCATCATTTAAAGCACTGTTAAATGTCACGTGTTGCCTGATGAGCTGAATGCTCAGTTAAAGGAAAAGGTGTAATGATAATTCGAATCAAGTGAACAGCAGCATATGCTGTCAGTGTTCACATCTCCATGGGGCGAAAGGCTGTGGCACATCTGTAATGAGTAAGTGAGGTACCTCATGGGAAGTCTGGGCAAAGAGTCAATCGTTACGTGGAGGCAGATCTGTAAGAAGTGATGCACTGTGGGCAGGCCTAGATCAAGAGCACTGATGGACACTCCTTCTAGGGATACTTACGAGCTATAGGAGGATTATTCAGGTCTCTTTCCCCTGTAGCAAGAGGATCTGGAACCCTCTATGGGTTGTCAGATCCTCAGGGAAGTAGGAAATCAAAAGAAAACAAACTTTCAAGGACAACAATTTTTCTGGCTCTGACTGGATAAGGCTGTAATTTACATCAAATTATTTGTTCTCCGAGCTTTGGCAGGAAACTGTCCTCTCTCCTGAGACCTGGAACCTTCTTGTTTCCAGGCCCCTGGTTTCCTCAATCTTTTCATGCTCTGACACTATGCAGGTTAATGCCAGTCTGAATATAAAACCCACATCCCACACACTAATTAGGTGGACAATCAGAACTCCACAACTATGTGGCAGGAAGAAGGTAGAATTAAGCTGGGATCTCACAGAAACCACAAACAATGAAAACATTAGAAACCAGGGTTCCCTCATTTAAAATGTGGTTAAAAGTGTGGTAGCAACTAAAGCTGACTTGAACAAACAGAATGAGATCAGCAAGCCAGTGTTGTGGTACACAGCTTAATCCCAGCACTGGGGAGGAAGAGGCAGGCAAATAAATCTCTGAGTCTGAGGCCAGCATACTCTATATAGTGAGTTCCAGGCCAGCTCACACTTCATAATGAGACCTACTCTCAAAAAATAGAGACAGACAAACAGACAGAGAGAATCAAGCAACACGATATTTATAAAAGATTTATATTTTACTTCTGCACTCAGTGAGTATAGCTGTAAGGCCAGTGAGATAGCTCAGTAGGCAAAGGTGCCTGCCGGCAAGCATGACCGTTTGAGTTTGATTCCTAGCATGGAAGGAGAGAACCTGAACTTGCATTAGCATAGATCCTCTCAGGGAAATAGTTTAACCGTGAACCCCAGTGTCTTCATCTACAAGAGTGGGTAGGACTTGTGTTTCCTGTAGACAACTGCTATGAACCCTTAAGAGATCATGGGGAGAGGACACAGTCACTCCTTCCTTCAGTGCCTGGTGTCCACATGGAAGAAAACAGATCAGATGATATTACAATACAAGGCCAAAAAGAGCTCAGAAGTGTGAACCTACCATCTGTCGTGCAAGATCCTTCTGGGGCAGGTTTTTGTGAGTAGGGAATTGGTGGGCTGTTTGAGTCAGACATTTCTTCTTCATCTTCATCATCTTCCATTTCATTCATTGCTACATTGTGAGAAAAATCCACGCTGCCATTTTGAGTATAGGGATGTACTAGGTCTTTATCTAGATCTTCCACCTTTGGTTTGACATCTGTTTAAACGAGGAAACCAATGCATATTTAATTTTAAAAAAGAAGCTTATGGAAAATTGATTATAAGAGAAATCTGAAAGATAACTTTGAGGAGGGGGGAGACTAGCATTTTTAACATTTGTTTGAGTTCCCAGGATTTGGAATCCCCACTTCTTTTGAAAGGAATCTAAAAAGGCCTGTAATTGAGAAACTTACCTGCAGTGGAGAAAGGATGCTGGTCTGGGTCCAAGTAGAGCTGGGAGAAGATTGGCCGTGGCACTGCAGTACTACATCTGAGCGAGGCTTCTATGGAGTTGTGTAGAGCTTCCTCAAATCTAGCAGATTTCAGTTGCCCAGCATATGAGTTCCCCATGGTCTGTACCAGCACATCCCAAAGAAAAAGTAGAAGGGGAATTTTGTATTAGATGTTTATGTCCTAAAACTCCATGTGTGGGGCTGGAAAAGTGGCTTAACTGTTATGGGTACTTGTTGCTCTTTCAGAAGACTTGGGTTTGGTTCACAGAACCCACATGGTGGGCACAGCCATCTGTAATTCCAGATCTAAGGGATCTGGACCTCTTCTGAAAACCACAGGGACTTCCTGCCCATGATCAGTAGAACAATTCCAAAGGTGGCCTTTGTCCAGAGCAAAGTGCCTAGAAATCTCATCTCTTCTCAGTCTACTGCCAGCCTGATAAGTCAGCTGTCCTAGCAAGTCCTAGAAACTACATTCCCCAGGAGGTATTTTGAATTAAATTAAACGTAACATTATCTTTAAGTTTTTATTTGAGTGTCTTGCCTACATATGTGCACCCGCGCATGCTTGGAGCAGGCCTCTGGAATTGGGGTTACAGATAGTAGTGAGCTCCCATGTGAGTGATATAAATGATTTTACCTACTGAACCACCTCTCCAGCTCCCAATGTACAACATCTTAACTCTGTTCCCTGATTGTTTAAAAAGTAAATGCCAGATTCATATACACAGGGCAAACAATGCACTGAATGAAGACATTAAGTCAGCAAAAAATGGGAAATGGAGCTTTACCATCATGTACTTAATTGGATACAGGTGTTCAGACTTGGTGTAAAAGGAAGCAGCATTTTAAAAACTATAAAGGGCAGAGAGCTGACCCAGGGCTTCTTTAGCACAGATGGTGATGTTTTCTACCCTTGAAAGCCTCATGCTACTTAAGGAAAGGTGGAGTCCCAAAGGAAGCCCTTTCAGCATAACAGATTCTAAACACTGTACTGAATACTTAGGGTCACTGAAATTATTGGCATTCATCACTGCCTGAGATGGGGGAATACCTGCTAGGATGTTAGTAGGGAACATGATTTCAGTTAGAAAATTGAGAAAGACATTTCAAAGTTAGTCATTAAAGCAAATGCAACAAGAGAACATATATGACATCGATTTCCATATCACAGATTTTTCAGGGACCATTGGCCACGTTTGTGATACCGAGGAATGAGAAGGGAAGGTAGAAGATAGTGTGGCCCTTTCTGCACCACTAATTAACTGCTTGAAGTGCAGATGGAACCCGCTACAAACCACCATGCTACCATGGCAGTTTCTGCTCTTGCCTTTTCCCTTTCCATAGGAAGTTAGGGTAGTGGGGTGGGCGTAAGCAACCAGGGAGGGCAAGAAAAGGAAGTTGGGGAAATAGGTTCCAGCTACTTCCCACAGACCCCCTCAATTTCTTCTCTCCTGCAAATGAAAAGCAAAACAACATACTAACTACCAACATACTAAGTACTACACAGACTGTGTTCCCAGGAACATCCCCCCCCTCCCCAGTTAAGAATGAGAGGCATGAAACACAGAAAGCACACCTTGATCAAAGCAAGTTTACAGTATAAAAGCCCATGGATAAACTTGCTACTCAAGGGGAAAAGCAGAGTTCTTAGAAAAACAAACAGAATCAAAACTAGGTTTCTGCAAATGAACAGAGCCATTCTACTTTTAAATTAAGATTCAAGTTTACACTTTAAAAATGCACATGCTCTTTTTTTCTTTTCTTTTTTTTTTTTTTCGAGACAGAGTTTCTCTGTATAGCCCTGGCTAGGAACTCACTTTGTAGACCAGGCTGGCCTCGAACTCAGAAATCTGCCTGCCTCTGCCTCCGAAGTGCTAGGATTAAAGGCGTGAGCTACCACAGCCTGGCTGCTTTTTCATGTTTTAATGTGTTGTTTGAAACAGAAAAGGGTGAGAGCAGCTGTGTGCAGTGGTGCACACCTGTATTGTACAGCACTCTGGATGTTGAGGCAGGAGCACTTATTACAAGTTCCAGGATAGCCTGGGCTATATCACACACACACACACACACACACACACACACACACACACACGAGAGAGAGAGAGAGAGAGAGAGAGAGAGAGAGAGAGAGAGAGATTGATGAAAATGAAGATAGTATGTCCTTTTAGTGGGGTGAACCATATGGGGTGTTTGTTGTTTCTGTTTTAATGTTATTTTAAAAGCAGAATTTATTGCTAGCGCAGAAAAAGAGATAGCTTTGTGCAACTTACTAGACTGTTCACTCTGCCTTTACAGACACTGTCATGCACTTTCCCCACTATTTATCATTACCGTCTCTCAGTCTCTCATTGCTGAGAACCTTGCAGTCAAGCACACAGGCTCTCAAGTTGATTCCTGCCCTATAGTTTCCTGGGTGATGCTGCCTACTTCATCTCTCATTTGTGGAATGGGGCAAGACGGCAAATCTTCTAGTTTTTATGAGACTAAATGAGATTTTGAAGTCTTGTAAAAAGTGCCTATATAGGACTATGTGCATAAAGACTTAGTAGCGAAGGTTGCTTTTTGCTTTGGTGTCTCAGCACTGGCTACATTAGGATTACTAAGAAAAGACAAAAACTCCTTTGAGTGTGTTAGGTGCCACAGCAGGTTCTAGGTCTCTGCTTCAGTCACATATAACTATCAATAGAAAAATTCCAAAAGCTGCTATTTTCCATTATGTATAATTCATTAAAATATTTTATATCAAAATCCTGAATAACATTTGACACCAAGTGCTACTCAATAGACATCCCAGACCGACAGGAATGTTCTATGTATTCAGTTCCATCACATGGTGTCTGTAAGCCACATTAGATGGTCAAGACCTGAAATGTGGCTATTGTGACTCACATCTTGCCTCATTGCACTTAATTTAAACAGCTACATGTGCCAAGTAGCCATCTTACTAGGCAATGATTGGGAGACAGCTACTTCTCAAGTTCAGAGGGCCTGGTAATGAGCTTGAACATCTTTCCCAAGCTCTCCCAGCAATGCAATTTGATTTTTCAGAAGGAAAGGAAGCATTGTTGCACGGTAGATTCTATTCTTACTAACATATTCACTGTGGGTTTAAGGTTATAGCGAGGGGAGACTGAGAGAGATGATGGGTGGTGCTTGAACAAATACACCAAGTTCTGTTCTTCTAAGTTCATACGGAGCCTTTAACACCAAACTACACACAAATGCACATTCACCATTCACTCTCTTTTGGGCTGTCTTAGCATTTTATTATTTACTTATTTACTGATGCTGGTGATTGACCCCGTCCTTGTGTGTGCTAAGTATGTGCTATACTATTGAGCTAACTCTCAGCTGGGCTTATTCTTTTAAATAGACATTTGTTACCCTTAATTATTTGTATTAGCTGGCTTGAGTATTTGTTTAACTCCCTTATTTGATTGTGAGTTTTTGGGATGGGTAGATATTCTGTGAGGCCAGAATTGAGAGAAAAGCAGAGAGAGATACTGAATTTTTGTGTCTTATCTAATTGTATATTAACCAGATTTGACACAATACTGTCTCTTTTAAAGCAAATTCTGATATAGCACAAAGCTTAGCATGCATTCAAAACAAATGTGTTTTATTGCATTTTCAAATCCCCTATTTTTGCTGAAAATATGAAAAACCAATTAGATTAAATGACAGTGCTTCACCAGATGGGAATTTCAGTAGAGGGAGAGGGACATCAATTCCTCATAAAATCTTCAACCCAAAATTTGTCCTCCCTACAAGATGCACAGGGATAAAGATGGAGCAGAGATTGAGGGGATGGTCAACCAATGACTGGCCCAACTTGAGATCCATCCCTTGGGAAAGAGCCAACTTGGACACTATTAATGATACTCTGCTATGCTTGCAGACAGGAGCCTAGCATAACTGTCTCCTGAGAGGCTTAGAAGATAGACACAGTTGCAAAGACCGGTAGCCAAACATCAGGCAGAGCTTAGGGAGTCCTGGGGAAGAGTGGGGGATAGAATTGAACAGGGCAGAAGGGTCAAGGACAGCACAAGACAACCTACAAAGTCAACTAACCTGGGCCCAAGGGGGCTCACAGAGACTGAACCACTAACTAAAGAGCAGGCGGGAGCTGGACTCCTACACATTTGTAGCAGACGTGAAGCTTGGTCTTCATGTGGGTCCCCTAACAGCTAGAGTGAAAGCTATCTTGGACTTTATTGTCTGCCATTGGATCCCTTCCTAAGGCCTGGTTGGGCCTCAGTGGGAGAGGAAGTACTTAGTCCTGCTGGGACTTGATATCCCAGGGTAGGATGGTACCCAAGGGAGGCTTCCCATTCTCCTCAGAGAAGGGGAGGGGGCTTGTGAGGTTGGGACTGGGAGGAGGGGGGCCTGTGATCAGGATGTAAAGTGAATAAATAAATTAACTAATGAAAAAAACAAACAGACAATGCTTTAGTCTTTTGTACCGTTAGATGGGGTCTATTTTGATAGGTTCTGAAGCCAAAAGTACTGGCATTTTCTTAAAGGAGACTTAGTAAGTTAAGTATAAATTCTACTGTTCTCAGTAGATCACACAATTGTCCTCAGCCATGGTCAGAATCACTGTGATACACCCAGTGATTTCATAGCAATTACAAAGACTGTCATAGGAAGATGAAGTAGGACTCTACTTCAATCTGTAACAAAGGGATACAGTATTCCTATGAAAAAACCTTTACTTTCTTCCTTGAAATACCAGACATTCTTCTGTAAGAAAAAAAAACCGTCTTGTCAAGACTCTGGAACGGGTATAGTTCCTGGGTGCACTCAAAGCAGCCGAGTGGCCGAGGCAGCAAGACCTCCACCATGTCCCCAGAGACCAATTCTTCACTAGGAAGAAAAGTCAATAATCCAGGACAGAAAACATTAAATAATGAGAAATGCTTCTAAAGTGTGGGCCATCACATCCATCAGGACTGTCACAGGCAGATTTCAAAACCTCTGTGACTTTGTAGAATCCACCTCGGTGGGGATGGAAATCTGCACAAAGCTCCAGGGGCAAAACCTAGTTTCCCAAATGCAAACGTAATTTAAAAGATAGCACTAAAACATCGTTCTAAATGTCAGTTGATACTTTTGGAAGTGTAGCAGCAAAGGCAAAGATAATGATTTTTTTTTGTTTAAATTCTATTATTTAACCACCCCCATCTAATTTTTAAAATACTGTTTAGAAAGTGAGCTATGAGCACTAACCCATTGGATATATAAGTAAGGACACATGAAAGACTTCTACAGTCTGTTTGGTTTGAGGTGAGGGTGGGTAATTTAATCTAGAAACAGGGTCCCCTTAGCATGCACCTGGGAAAGAGTTAAACAGCGCAAAGAGGAAGGAGAAGTCCAGGTTCCAAGTAAGAAAATGCAGTCCATCTAAGGCCAGCCCATTGAACTGTGGTCCAGAATCGGACTCTGATCATTCTCCTTAGGTACTGTTACCAAACAGCTGCCTTTTCCCAACAGATGTGAGTTTGGGGCTTTTTACAGATGCACCCGTATTGCACAACTGAGAAGCAGCAACACACCCTGTTTTAACTGGGAGGAAACACTAAAAGAGGGGGTACACAGTTTCACAGAGAAGAGCAAATGACCCTCCTGGCCCTGTGTAGAGCTCTTGCTTTGTCCTATCCCTATTCCTGCCTCCCCACCTTGTCTCCTCTCCTGTGACCCCTCTCATTCCCCCATTCTCCCCAACCGGTGTTCTCTTCCCCACCCCCACATTTTCCCCCATCAGTCTTTCCTTATCTAATTAACTCTGCTGACTGCACTTGTCAGATTCGCTGAAATTTCAATGCTACTTAAACAGCTGTGTGTTTTCTCTAGGCAATTATCAGCCACACACTCAGGTTTCTAAATTAGTTGTTGAAAGACACTTTAACCTTGAGAAAATAGACACTCATATATATGTTCCCTGAATAGGATTCATTACTGAAAAAAGGATTGGAAAACACCGTTTGCCTGTAGTTAATGAATACAGTAATCACAACTAATTTACAAATTAGTAAAAGTGTTTAACAAGGCCTATCATACACATGATTTTTCTTTGTTATTATTCTATATTAATATTTCTATATTGACACATATGTCTTCTTTCTATATATGTACATATGCATGATATATAAAGTAGAATATCAAAATACTGTCGTTACCTGACTGCCAGGAGGCTAACGTCTTTAAAGGTATTCATTCACAACTCACTCAAAAAGGAGACCACACTCCACACACACCCCTCCCACTTCTCCAACTGCTTTCAAAAAGAATGTTCCTTGTTGTACCGCCTTCTTTGTCAGTGTTGGAGATAGAACCCCGGCATCATATATGCTAGGCAAACGCACTGCCACAACAGAACATTTTTATTAATGACTCTCACCTTGATTTTTTTCTTCCTGATACAGTATATATAAAACTTTTTCTTTTTCAGGAAAAAGTGGAGGATTTGACATTAGCCACCAGCTCATAGTTCCCTTCTGTCAGTTATTAACAGTTAAAATTAAAAGTCTGTGGGCCAGAGCTGTAGCTCAGTGGTTGAGTGCTTGCCTAGTATATATGAGGCCCTGAGTTCAATCCCCAGAGCTACACATACACACAGAAAGCAATAATAATTTAAAAAAATTTAAAACTGTGAGCCTGAAACATACTTCATTTCATGTAAGCCCCTTATAAGTACAATAAAAAGAAATTTAAAGATAACATTCTAGAGTTAGCAGGTTTTGATATTTGAAAAAGGTTTAGCAGTTCTCTTATGTATAAGAAACGTCTGAAGCACGTAGAATAATTTTGAAATTAATGTGACTGGCTCCCTGGCCTGGCATTCTCCTAACTGCTTTCAGTTCCAAGAAATGGAAAAGGCAATATTTCAACAGCGCAGAATTCTTTGTTGGGACAGAAACATTAAAATGATAAACGTTCTGGAAAGCAAAGTCCACTTCAAATCCAAACTGTTCTTTCAGACCTCTGCTGAGTCCTCGCCAACATTTGGTGAGGATTATCCCTCCATTAGACAAAAGCTAGCGTTCCTTAGATAAATCAGGAGTTATTGCCATGAGACTCATAAAACCTTTTCACAACACAGATTTTTCAAGGGAATCCTTTAAGGTTTTAGGAGGCTGCTCCTTTTACTAAGTAACAAAATACACCCCATGGTGTCTCGCTGACCCGGCTCAGCTGTCCTTTGACCTCTTCAATTGTTGAAGCCTAATGCCAGAGCCCACAGAATTTGCCTCCCTTATCAAAAAGGCTAATGTTGCTTCCTCCTGGCACCTGGTGAAACAGAATGCAAGTTCGCCTGCTTTCCTGCCTCCTCCCTCTCTCTGACTGCTTTCCAGATGTTGAGCCAATACTGGGTTTCAGTGTCTTTGTGGTCATCATGAGGGAACAAACAGGGACCAGGGCGAAGTGGCAATGACCCTCTTGTTCTCTCTGGCCTCAAAGGGATACAGCAGGTCATAAAAGAGGAAGAGATCTTTGGCCTTCCTTGAAAACACCAGGCTATTTAAACACACCACAACTACCAAGGGGGAAAAGAGAGTTTGGGGTATGTTCCTTCTAAAAGCCAAGCTTCACCTATTGCAGTCACCCTAAATTCTCAATTCTTGATATTTTTTTACTTGCTGTGGGAAGAGGATGCCCTGTATCACCCTTTCCCCCTGAGTTAGAAGTCTTCTAAAAATAAAGCCAAATATCCTAGAAAGCCCCTGTAACAGAAGTCTCAGAACACTAGGATGTGAAACGAACTGTAAACATATGTGATTCCTAAATGCAGTTTGGGTATGTCTGCATAATTGAGAGTCTAGAAGTCTCTTATTAGACAATCTGAAAGAAAATTTTAATCACCAAAGAGGAACCAAAAAGTTCATCATGGACGGGTGAGCATGACAGGACCTGCTGTACCCAGGATGAGCACGTCTACCTACTATGAGCACGTCTACCTACTATGAGCACGTCTACCTACTATGAGCGCGTCTACCCGGTGTGAGCGCTCTGGCCATGGAGCTTTCTCTTTAGCCCTTGAATTCATTTTTCTTTTCTCAGTTTATGTCAATAGGAAATACAGAGCTAGCTGGGAGAAAAATGTATTCTGGAGTAAGTTTTACTTAAGGAGTGAGAAGATGAAGTGCAGGTAGGCACGCAGGGTGGATAAGAACAAGAGAGAGTCTATATAAACATCTGCTTAGTTAGTGTAAGGATCAAATGTCACAGCTTTAACTCTAACAGCTTCCCCAAACAAATTTGATCATGGAAAGTTTAAGAAGAAGAATATAGTCATACAATACCTTGGTTCATATATTAACATTTTTAAATCATGTTCATGGTTAAGTTAGGCAGTCAACGCCTCTGGGAGCTTGTTCTCGGTTAGAAGTTTCTTAAGGTTTCTTTGCACCTATAAAACATAAAAGCATAGGTTACTCCCCAGGGCCATTAACTTTACAATATAACAATCTGCATTACCTAAATTCTATAAGATCACAGAAGTCCTACTTAACTGTATTTGTTACAATGAGAGAAAGCAAAGATGTTTCCTCTTCCTGAACTCCTCACATAACTGCACTCCAATATATATTCAACTATATTCAAAAGGAATCGTTTTAAAATCCCATCCCTTTCCTTAGTGCAAGCTGGGCAAGTTTTTTGGCTCGTGTTACCATAACACGAAAAGTCCACAGAACACTTATATCTTAGAAATGGAATTAATACAAGGTAAATTTCTTATTTGAAGACATTTGGGAATTTAAAAATTCTTGATATTTGTCTAAAATTAATTTATTCAAAGAAATACAAAAAGATAAAATGTAATTAATAACCAAAATAATGTTTTTCTACTTTTTGAGAGTCTGTAATGATTTCAGAAAGAAAAATTGCAGGAAGAGAAAAGGCTATTTCCTAACTTCTGAGTAGTGTATTTCTAGGAGGTGTTAAATTAATTTTAATTATCTACAATAGATTGAATAATGTGCCTATTATTCCTCTTTGCTAAATAGATTATGGTTGATATAAACTATTGCATGAAAAGTAAGATAAAGCTGCAAAGGTCTTAAATGAATTAAAGGAACTTGTCATTAATTCTTATACATAACTTAGAATTTTTACTGTATCTAAAAAAGAAAACCAAAGAGTCTTAGTTCTGTAAGACTGTGTAAGTGCAGTAAGCCTGGTACATATATTTATAACACTAAAATACTTGAAGTCATGTTAATAAAATCTTTTTGTACTTTTCTTTTTACATCAACTTGAAAGGCAGAAAAGAAACATTTCAGATTTGGGGATAAAAATATTTATCATAACCTCTCCTTACTGGAAGAACACCTTCTCACAGAATAATCATGTTCACACATTTTCCACTGACACATGCACAAATAGCATCGTTCAGAATCGGGAGCCTTCCTACCTAATCTAAACCCAAGACTACCCCATATGGTCAATGAGGTCAAACTGCATTATTGCCAACAAGAACAGTCCAATTCTGCAGTACTTTAATGATTTTTAAAAGGTCAATAATCCAATTCCAATAGCTTTGGAGTCTAAAATTGCTAATTTTTAGCCACGTGCTACACAGTTTACCTGCTAGTAATGACATTTTTGTATTTTCTTCTAATTACACTCAAAGCTGAGACCTTTGGCCCCGGGCCACAGACCCCTATTCAGGCTGCACACATTTCCTTAAAGGACCTGATCCTTTGTTGTCACCCCTCTGCTTTCATCTCTTATTTACACCATGGAGAAGGAGGCGCTCCAGCCTCCACCATTTGTATAGCTAAAGCTTCTAACCATCTCAGTCTCTCTGCCTTTCAAACGATGGACTTTTTCCTAGACAAATGCCAATAAGTTTGAAAGTTTGAAAAAAAATCATTTTTTGTTTTCTGGGTACACTGCTCTTTCTTCTCCCCTCTTCTATCCCTAGCCGATCTCCTTCCCTCTCTTGTCCCACAGGAGAGACTTTGCCTGGGTAAGGATTTACACACTGTGACCATTACCAACAAAATGAATATAATACAAACCTCTAACATCTGACAGATCAATAAAAAAATATATATTTTTTCTTCTATCACAGAATCCATTAAATGAAACTGGTGATAATTTAAAACAACTTAACCCCCCACCCTCACCCTACCCCCTCAGCCTCCATTAAGACAGAACTCTCAGTACTCCCCTGCAGAAGTGCCAAAAGTGTTTAGAAAACACTGAGGGTATTTGGTACACGGCCAAAACTTTTCAAGTTGTCAGTTGCTTATAAAACAGAAAGGAGAGAAAAGCAAACAAGAAAAAGGAAACTGAAATGGCTAAAAGTTTGATTTTTAGTTTAATCTTTAAAATTTTAAAGCAAAGTCTTAATAAATCATCCCTACCATTATTGTTCTTTCCCAAAATTTTATACACACACACACAGCCCCCCACACACCCCGATAATCAGAAACACAAACTTGTTACCATGAGGTAGAGCACTCCCTCAGACCACCACAAGCCACTGAAAGATGTGGAGCTCCAAGATGTTTATAGAGCGACATGGGTTCATCCCTGCTCCCTTCCTGTGCCTCTCAGCTTGTTCTTGATTTCTAAGTGTTTCCTTGTTGTCTGTCCTCTGCAGACCCCGAAACCCCTTGTCTTTTCTTGTTTTCACCATTTGCTTCCCCCAGCAGTTCACTGGAGACCCATCCATCTTGTAATGCATAGAGTGGCAGATGCTCTCCAGAGCAAGCACACTGCTGGGTGAACAAAGGATTACCACCACCTCCAGGAACTCAGAGAGAAATACAACTGCCACCTTAAGGACGGGCTCTGACTTGACAGGCATCGAACCATAAACCTCTTCTAAGTGAAAAAGAAAACAATTGCCACACACACAACAAAATCCGACACAATCAAAGGCAGAAAGGAGTGATCATTTGTGGATTGCCTTTTCCCTCTGTAACTCACTTTGCCCAGTGCTTTTATATTGGGGCAATTCACTGGCCAAGAGGCAAGAGATGGTCTTAGAAAGAAAAGCCTTTCTCAAGTGTCCTCTTTTATTCAACAATATTCAAAGTGAAATTCATTGACATGTGTGTTGAAGGAAACCCAGGGCTTCAATTCAGTCTGACTCTTCTTGTTTGCATAAAGCAATATCTGGACTTAGAAACACCGACTCTATTCTACTGCTATGAAAGGAACACTCATGCTTTGCAAATTAAAAACACATTAAGCACATCAG
Organism: Mus musculus; assembly: GCF_000001635.26. NCBI lineage: Eukaryota > Metazoa > Chordata > Mammalia > Rodentia > Muridae > Mus > Mus musculus. The sequence continues at coordinate 10,447,124 of NC_000084.6, read as the reverse complement.
AAAATTAAAAAGCAACATGTGACACAATGTCAACAATATGCATAGCTCCGAATAGAAAAGCTCACCATTCATTAATCAAACAACCTCCAACTTGGGTTTAAAAAGATAGTGAACAGGAGAGCATCCTGGGAAGGGCTGCAAACAAAGGAGAGGTCATGTGAACATCTCCCAGCAACAAACCAATGCCAGGGAAGCTCTACATACAGGAGATTCTGTCCATCTAGAGTCTGGAGGTTTGTCCTTATTTCAAATAAAATGGGAAGAAGTACACCTCTGAAATTTAAATACCAGGATGGGGAAATTCTGAAGGAATTTTAATTGAACTTAGAGGTTCAATTAAACACTGGGATCAATGTCAATTATGGAGATTAGTGATCCATTTTTATAACAAATATCAAGAGACACAGTTGTAAGCCTTTATTGTAGAGAAATAAATGTTGTTCTCAAAAAAAAGGACAAATACTACAAACATGTATGGTACATCTAAAGATCCAGAATTCCAAAGACAGGCTCATCAACAGCATTTCTATGAACTATGAGCAAAGAAAATAATATTTGCTTAGTAAAATACTTTAATTTTTCTTTAAAATCTTCCCATATAAAGCCTTGAAGTTATGCTAAATTTGGGCTGAGTTTGTAGTCTGTAAGGATTCCTCTCATCTAAAGATCACCACAACATTTAAAAGATGCTTTATGCATTGTACTTACATTATTTGGAGAATAAACAGAACTAGCTCTATGAATCAACACCTCTTATTTAAACATTTCTCTGTCTCCTATTTTGTTACTTTGGCATATTTATAAATATCACAGTACAGTATACTTTCAGAATTTGTTATTTTATGTTTAAGGCTGGCAAAAATATATGCAAAATAATGGAATGAATGTGTACAACTTGGATTATGGAGTGACTATCATTTTGTAGAAGACTTTGTCCATCCTGAACTAGCTCAACATAATTCTCCTAAAACAACATGTCCTTGAGTACTCTCAAACTTGGGCATTAGTAGCAAGAAAGAAGTGATCTTCAAATGACAGCACCTCTGCAAAGGGCTCCCAAAAGCTCCAATTAAATTATCTTCTTCTAAGACAAGACCCATATGCATGCGCGGCAAGCACATCCCTATGGCAAGTTCTTATTGCTTGACTGATCAAAAACAAAGTAAGACTTTTCTTTCTTTCAGGGTCGCTTCCAGATCACAGTCAGGGTTAGAAACCCACACAGGGGGAAAATCCATCAACATGAAGTCCTAAAAGAGTTTACCCTTCACCATCCTATTTGCACTTCAAAACCCTGTGAGTCCTCCAGTTAAAGGCCAGGGCTGAACCATTTCAATAAGAAGAGGTGGCCAGTGGTGATTTATCTTCCATTTGGCTCCTGGACAAGAGTTGTAATGTCTAGGAAGCTTCCCTTCCTGGACAAGAGCACTCCCCATGTCCCCTGTCACTTCTGCAGACTTGGATCTGCAATACCTTACAAACAACCCGCAGGCTTCTTCAACCGCAGGCAAGAACATGTGCCACTTAGGATTGGGCACATTTTCTTGGCAATGATATCATGAGGCAGAAGAATGCTGCAGACATTGCGGGTAAAGGGCAGGTTCTCCTTCCTCCTGGCTTGGAGCAGGAAGAAACTTCTCAGATGTAGCTGCTCCTCTCACTTGCATCAAATGTTAGCAGAACTTCTTAAGCTCTTTCCAGTTTATCCCAACCTATCTCTTCCCTCTGGGTAATGCTATCCAACTTCCATCAGTATGGTATCAATTTAATTAAAATCTGTGTGCTGTAAAATATTTTAACAAATCCCCAAAAGTAAAGATTTCATATGGCCAAAAAGACCTAAAAACTGGTAAGAGATTCATTCTGACTCCACTGCCTTTTGTCATTTTGTTACCATACATGTATTACCATTTTGCTGAGGCACAGTCTTCCTCAAGCAAAACAAGCTCTGAACAATAGCAATGGTTATTTAAACCAGTTGTCATTTGCTAATCACTATGGAATTATTTCTTACAAATAGAGGACATTTCATCACCAGGTGTGACTTACTCATGTCACAAATATGTTCAATATTCTTCTTAGAAAAAATAATAGAAAGCATTTATATGCTTTTTCTGTCTATTCATTTTTCTGTTTTATTTAAATGACTTCCATTTTCTAGCTGATATTGATAGGTTTCAACTGAACACCATAGTGACAAAACACACAGAATATTTTCTATAGTGATAGAATATTTCTATAGTCTCACAAATTGAAAACTTTCTACTTAATTAAATTTATTTATTTTTGACAATTACATGCATGTATAGATTGTATTATATTATATTGATACTCTTATCCATCACCCATTATTGCTGATTTTTTTCTCCCCAACTAGTACCTTCCTTTATCTATTTAGTTATTTATTATTCATTCATTCATTGTTTATTTGTTTGTTTATTTGTTTGTTGGAGACAGGATTTCTCAGTCTGTAGACCAGGTTGGCTTTGAACTCACAGAGCTCCACCTGCTCTGCTGAGATTAAAGCTGTGTGCCACCACCACATGGCTTGTGTCTTTTCTTTTCTTGTGCCATAGTCAGATTTGCTGAGTTGGTGATTCTGTTCACCATGCTTCATCCAGAAAACAGGGTTGCGTAGAGCACCTACAAATTCCTTCTCTCACTGACTTCATAGCTACTCCAAAGAGAAATGTATTTAATTTAAATCTAAGGCTTTAACAAATATCTGAGTAATAATTAAATAAGAATGTGACTAATTCAAGAAATACAAATATTTGTCAACTAACAGTAAGTAATAATTTGTCTTGGGAGTTTTAATTTTCTATTAAAACTCTACTGCAAACATTTTTACACTTCATTTTCATAGCCTTAAATGCCAAAAATTCTAGAAAACTCAGTTCTTTTAGGAAATAGTTTTATTGCGTGTTACTAGGCTGATGATTCTGAGGTTTATATTTTGAGATGACATGAAATTCCAGTCATACATATTAAATAAGAATAAGCTCATAACTAAAAGCCTAAGGGCCATGAAACTATTTATCACTGAAAAAAAAAAACAAAAACAAAGCTTATATAAATCATAATACCAAGGAAAGCAAATTCCTTAGCCTACTGCAGGACATTTTTTTTTTTTAAGTGCTTTCCTTAGAGAATTGACAAAAGTAATCGATCTACCAGACAGGAAACATTCAATCTCCATTAAATATTTATTCAGTGCAATAGACTGGTGCTATTCGTAACTCAAAGAAAAAAAGCAGTTCCTGTTTGGTAGGAATCATGACTTAGAAGAGGGCAGAGATGAGACAGTTCCTCAAATGATGAAACTACATTCTAAAATGCCAACACTAAAATTGGGGCTGTGCCAAGTGTCATGATACACACTTGTAGTCTCACATAGGGGGACTGGATAGAAAGATCACTACAAATTTAAAGCCTGCTGGGCTACACAACAAGAATCTGTTTAAAAGAAAGAGAAAGAGAGAAAAAGCCAAACCTACTAACCACCGACCACAGAAACACAGCCAAATACAATAATGGACACATACTGTAAAATATATGTTGCTATTTTGAAATGTGCAAGGAAAGTTCTCTGAGGGATTGCAGAGACAACTCAGTGGTTAAGAGCACTGACAGCTCTTCCAGAGGATCCAGGTTCACGTCATTCATTATTGGCAGTTTTCTGCACACAGTGATGCTATGAACTTTATATGTTTATTTTAAAAATTAGCTTTACTATATTTATTAGCAGCCACATGGCAGCTCACATCTGTCTGTAACTTCAAGATATGACACCCTCACAGTCATACAAGCAGATAAAACACCAATAAACATAAAATAAAAAAATACATGTTTAAAAGAAAGAAAGAAAAACAGCATTACAAATGCAAACACTGAGCCCACCAAGCCTTGACTGGGGTTTTCAGTCAGACACCCTGACCACAGTGAATATCGCCTATGCTGGGAGCCAGGCTCCATTGCTGACGCTTGACCGTCTTCTTCAAAGAGGGAATTAAAAGCAACACACTTCTAGACTAAATATGAAATGATATACTCTTTGTAGATGGCATGCTCTTTTATGTGGAATATCCCAAGACTCCTTTAAAAACTGTTCAAACTATCGCCGGGTGGTGGTGGCGCACGCCTTTAATCCCAGCACTTGGGAGGCAGAGGCAGGCAGATTTCTGAGTTCGAGGCCAGCCTGGTCTACAGAGTGAGTTCCAGGACAGCCAGGGCCATACAGAGAAACCCTGTCTCAAAAAACAAAAACAAACAAACAAACAAAAAAACCTGTTCAAACTAATATATAGTAAAGTTAATTAAAAAAATCAACACATAAAGCTCATAGCATCACTGTGCGCTAACAGTACACTGCCAGTAATGAATAAAATTTAATTTGTAAACTCCACAAAGTCAATTTAAAAATTCAACCAATGAAATAGAAAATAAAAGTCCACAACACACTAGTGAATTAAACTGATGTAAATACATTAGAAAATGGCTGTTTTTCAAAGAGTAGAACAGTAGTGTTATTAAAATACCCACATTACCAATAACAACAACAACAACAACAACAAAAAAAAAAACCCAACAGATTTAATGCAGCCACAATTAAATTCCAACAATAATTTCCACAAAATAGAAAGCAAATCCTAAAATTTGTATGGAGTCAATAGACACTGAATAGTTAAAGATTTCTTAAACTGCCTTTTACCACTCCCTCCCCTAAAAAAAGAAAAAGGATAGAAAGAACAAAACCAAAAATCATGAAGGAATCAGGCCACCCGGTTTCAAAATTGACTTCAGAATTGTGGAGACTGAAACAGCATGTTACTGGCATGAAAATATCCACGCTGACAGAAGAAACGAACTAAACAAATTTAAGAACAGAACAGAACAAACTCCAAAACAAATGTACACACTATCAATTGGTCCTCAGCAAAGACGTAAAGAACACAGAGTAAACTGCTGGGGAAACTGGATGTTCAACATGAAATGAAACCACAAACTTACTGTAATCACACAAATCAAAACAACCCTGAGATTCCACCTCACACCAGTCAGAATGGCTAAGATCAAAAATTCAGGTGACAGCAGATGCTGGCAAGGATGTGGAGAAAGAGGAACACTCCTACACTGCTGGTGGGACTGCAAGCTGTTACAACCACTCTGGAAATCAGTCCGGCGGTTCCTCAGAAAATTGGACATAGTACTACCAGAGGATCCTGCAATACCTCCCTGGGCATATATCCAGAAGATGTTCCAACTGGTAAGAAGGACACATGCTCCACTATGTTCATAGCAGCCTTATTTATAATAGCCAGAAGCTGGAAAGAGCCTAGATGCCCCTCAACAGAGGAATGGATACAGAAAATGTGGTACATTTACACAATGGAGTACTACTCAGCTATGAAAAAGAATGAATTTATGAAATTCCTAGGCAAATGGATGGACCTGGAGGGCATCATCCTGAGTGAGGTAATCCAATCACAAAAGAACTCACACAATATGTATTCACTGATAACTGGATATTAGCCCAGAATCTTAGAATACCCAAGATATAGGATATAATTTGTGAAGCACATGAGACTCAGGAGGAACGAAGACCAGGGTGTGGACGCTTTGCCACTTCTTAGAATTGGGAGCGGAACGTCCATGGAGGGAGTTGCAGAGACGAAGTTTGGAGCTGAGACGAAGGGGTGGACCATCTAGAGACTGCCATATCCGGGGATCCATCCTGTAATCAGCCTCCAAATGCTGACACCATTGCATACACTAGCGGGATTTTGCTGAAAGGACCCTGATATAGCTGTCTCTTGTGAAACTATGCTGGGGCTTGGCAAACACTGAAGTGGATGCTCACAGTCAGCTATTGGATGGAACACAGGGCCCCCAATGGAAGAGCTAGAGAGAGTACCCCAGGAGCTGAAGGGATCTGCAACCCTATGGGTGGAACAATATGAACTAACCAGTGACCCCCCAGAGCTCATGTCTCTAGCTGCATATGTATCAGAGGATGGCCTGGTCGGCCATCAGTGGAAAGAGAGGCCCATTGGTCGTGCAGACTTTATATGCCCCAGTGCAAGGGAACACCAGGGCCCGGAAGTGGGAGTGGGTGGGGGAGGGCGTGGGGGACTTTTGGGATAGCACTGGAGATGAGAATGAAGAAAGTACCTAATTTAAAAAAGAAAAGAACTTACAAACAAAACAAAACAAAACAAAACAAAACACTCTGAATATAAGACCGGAAACTTACAAAGCTGCCTTCTAGAGTGGCCCACAACTTTAAACTCTGCATTCAGGAGGCAGAGGCAGGCAGATCTCTGTGACTTGGATGCCAGACTGCTCTACACCACAAGTTTCAGGGTAGCCAGGGCTATAGTGAGATCCCATCTTAGAGAAACAAAACAAACAAACAAACAAACAAATCACACTAGGAGCCAGCACTGGGGAAGCCTTTGTGACATGGAGCTGGGTTATAGTTTTTTAGACATGACTTTAAAAGCATAGGCAATAAAAGCAAAAATTGATAAATAGGATTATGTCATACAAAAAAAAAACCCCTCTGTTGAGCAAATGGAGCGAGAAAGTGAAGACAGCTTACAGAACAGGAGAAAATATTTGTAAATCATTCTTTAATAAGGACTTAAACCCCAAACACATAAGGAACGCAAACAAAATAAACTTCCCAAAATTCAATTTTCAACTCCTACAAAGGCAATATAAAGCAACAGGAATAAATTTAATCAAGATAGTGAAAATATAGACACTGAGAAAAACAGACAAAGATGATTCTCAAGAGAAGATGTACATGGTCAAAGGTGTGTGACTTGCCAGCATGATTAACCTCTAGGGGAATGCAAATCAGTACTGCAGAAAGAGGTAACCACCCCTGTCAAAATGGCTGCCTTCCCAAAGATAAAGGATGACAAACACTGGAGAGGACATGGGAAAGTGAATGCTTGAATGCTGCTGGTGGCAACATAAATTAGCAGAGCTATGTGGGAAACAGCATGGCAGTTCCCCCAAAATGTAAAGCCAGAGCTTCCACCCCACCTACCTATCCTCAGCTGTTCAGAAAGGCATCCCACCACAGTGCTGTTTCCTGTGGTTCCATTCCTCAGAGCTCCTCAAATAACTGACTGCTATTTGGATGTAAGCAACTGTCGTCACATGCAGTGTTTGTAACTGCACTGGCTTATAATGAGGCTGTTAAGCTCAGGCTGTGCCTTGTATATGACTTATTCTTCCCTTTAGGTAGGTCTGCATAGAAAAGAGTGTGCATGTTGATCTCCAATTTATGATGGCTAAACTTATAATTTTTTCTACTTTACAAAGGTACAAAAGCAATTTATGTACGATAAACTATATTTCAAACTTTAAAATTTTTATCTTTTTCAGGTTAGTAAGGTGCAATATAATACACAGTTGTGATGCTAAGCAGAGGCGGGGAGGCACTGCGTCTACTAAGTTAACTATCACTAGCATAAACAATACATACCATGGCGCCTACTACACTGTTGAGCATGATACGTGGTAGGTTATGTTCAAGTTACAATTTTTTTATTGATATGAATTCATGATAACTTAAGAAGTGTCTTCATAGAGTTCACTCAGCACTACCTCACTTACAAGCATTTATTGGGGGCTTAGGATGTTCCCATTGTAGATAAATGGGGCAACTATTACATAGCCATTGAAAATCAAAGTTAGTATCAGCACATCCATTTTGTTACAGCATTGTTCCCACTAGCAGACAGGAAATCATCCTAAATGTTTGCCAGTGACTAAATGGATAAAGAAAAAATACACACACACAGATACACACAGAGATACACACAGAAACACACACACACATACACAGACACACAGATACACACACAGATGCACACACACACACACACACACACACACACACACACACACACACACGAGTCACCGAATGAAACCAGGCTAGGGAGATGGCTCAGTTGGTAAAATGCTCGCCACAGAAGCTTGAGGCCTTGCATTCCTAGAAGCCACGTGAATGCTCACAGCATGGTAACCAACTTGTAGTCCCAGGGTTTGGGAGGCAGACATGCTAGATTTAAATTTACTTCACCATAAGTGAGTCTAAATGAGATACAAAAAAGTTAATCTGTTTGATTAAGTCATTCTATAACATATACATATATCAGAGCATTAACTTTTATAGCATAAATAAGTAAATAAATGTTTTATTAGTTAAAAAATAAAACTTTTTATTGAAAACAATATGGTCCCATAGAGGCAGAGAAGAGAACTTGTTCACAACAACCAGAAAAATAATATGCAGGAGTCATGCTAAAAGCAAATATGCTGTAACTTTTTAAAATTATCAAACTTTATTAGGTAATTTAAGTGAAACTTTCTACACAGAGGAGCATATTGGGTTTCTTAAAGAGAAGCCTAATCATTATAAAGTTCTATATTTCCAAACAAAATAATAAGGGAATTCTAATTAAAATATTAGCAGAGTTATGCAACTTTACTAGACCATCTGTAAGTGAATGAAGATTGCCAAAGACAGAGAAAATTCTTCAAACACAAGTGATGAGCTGGGAAGACGGACATCTCAGAGCTTCTGAGCACCAGCTGCCCTTACAGAGGACCCACATGTGGTTCCCAGCACCTATATGGAAGATCACACCTGTCTGTAACTCCAGTTTCAAGGGATCCATTGGACATTATAGATACAAGGTACACTGACATACATACATGCAGGCAAAAATAAAATAAATCTTAATAAAAACCAGTTTTGGGGAGATGAATCAGCACCCTATTAAATCATATTGTATTGTGAAGAAAGCTTTTGGTTATTAAAATCTGTGTCATAAAAGCTCAACAAGCAACTCTCATCTCCTTTCATATTTCCTTTTAACTTCTTTTTACACCCCCCCACACACACAAACTTGTGTGTGTGTGTGTGTGTGCACATGCATGCTACCGCACATACATGGGTATATGCGTGTCTCAGCAGGCCTATAACTCTCAGCAGACAACTTCCTGGAGTTGGTTCTCTCCTACTATGTGGGATACATATCAAACCCAGGTCCTCGGGCTTGGCAGCAAGTGCCTTTCCCAGTGGTCCCTCTCTGCAGCCCTTGATGGATTCCTGAAGCTTCCTTCTTCCCTGCTGAATTTTATCCGATTCCATCTCTAGTTTTCCTCTATTTATAGGTTAGATCTCAATTTCCTTTTCCCTCACTATGCAGCAGGGAAGTGATGGAGTGCCACAGGAGGTCTTCTATAGAAGCTGAAGGTCCCTTATTTACCTATACCTCCTGCTGAAAGCCTCTTTCCCCCTGAATCAGACCTGACTAATGTAATTGACAAAATACTGAACAAGAGATGACATATAATTTCAAAGGTAATATAAGGCACTGCAGCAGGTTCTACCTCCTCCTCCTGAAGGAAGGGCCAAATAAGTTTGAAGCCAATGGGAGCCTGCAATTCCAGCTGCCAGCCCCTTCCCTGTTTACTACGAATTGTTCTGCCATGGTTCATCCAATTTGATGCTACTTACTGTATTAAGTTGTGACAGCTGCATCCACACTATCAGCAAGGCAATCTAGACAGTCTGTTCTGAGCTGCTGTTCCCAAAGTATAAAAGTCTACAAAACATGGCCTCTGTCCTGATAGCCCTTATATCTCAATATGTCAACACAATATGCTCAAACTGATATTCCCCTAGGAATCTGTGTTCTTAAGAGTAAAGTCTTGGGGTTGGGGATTTAGCTCAGTGGTAGAGCACTTGCCTAGCAAGCACAAGGCCCTGGGGAAAAAAAAAAGAGTAAAGTCCTCAGTTCTGGGAAAAAAAAGAGTAAAGTCTTTCTTAGTTCCTTATTCCATGTATTTGTTCACTTAGAAATTACTGAACTGTAGCAAGGTTGATGACAACACCCACTGAGCTTGGAGATCCCAAGCTAGAGGTGAAGTCAGGCTCTGCTCAGGGAGTGCAGAGATAACATCAGAAAAAGGAACATGGCAGCTTGAGAAGATAGGGTAGGAATTTACCAAACAGAATTAGAAGAGCCTCACAGGCCACCAGAATAGACTGCCACAGACCTGGCATACTTAAGACTCACTAGAAGGTAACTGTTCCAGGGGTTGACTCTGGGTGGGAGTGTGGGTGGGTTAGAGAGCCAAAGAAAACTTTGAAGTATGGTGGGGCTGGTCTGTAAAGAATTTTCTATGTCAAATTAGGAATCTGAATTTCATTCTAGAAGCAGGAGAAAACCAAAGAGATTTCAAAAAGTGAAATTAACAATCAGATTTTTTTTTTTTTAAGAAAGAAGACCAAACAGACAACATACACCAGCTGATATGAAGACCCTCAACACACATACAGTAGAGGACTTCTGGGTCTGTGTTCATTCAGAGATGAAGCACTTAACCAGCAAGAGACTGGAGGCCCAAAGGAGTTTAGAGGTCAGGTGGGGTGGGGGGTGGGGGCATCCACGTGGAGACAGGGTGGGGTGGGGAGGAGGTATGGGATGTGGAGCAGTAGGAGGGTGGATGGGGTGGGGTGGGTAATGGAATATGAAGTGTAAAAAATGAATTAAAAATAAACTAATTTTTTTAAAAAAGAAGATAAGTTTAGTGGTAATGTGTAAATTAATGATCAAAAATTTCTTCAAGAGGATCTAAGGAGCTGAAGGGGTTTGTAGTCCCATAGGAAGAACAACAATATGAACTAGCCAGTATCCCTAGAGCTCCCAGGGACTAAGCCACCAACCAAAGAGCACACATGGTGGGACTCATGGCTCCAGCTGCATATGCTGCAGAGGATGGCCTAGCCGGTCATCAATGGGAGGAAAGGCCCTTGGTCCTATGAAGACTCTATGCCCCAGTGTGGGGGAATGCCAGGGCTAAGAAGCAGGAGTGGGTGGGTTGGTGAGCAGGGCGGGGGTGGGTGGGGGAGGAGGGAATATGAAGGGGAAACCAGGAAAGGGGATAACATTTGAAATGTAAATAAAGAAAATATCCAATAAAAAAATTCTTCAAGAGCTGGAAATAGAGAGCTGGTAGAGAAAAACACAGCCAACCACGCACCAGAAGTTTTGGCAAAAGTGTAGGAAGAGGTGGTAAGGATTTCTTTTAATCAGGGGCAAAGGGAAGAGGGAAGAAATCTTTTTAGTGGGAAGATAGAAATTCAGGACTTTGCTTAGGGCTCCAGATTGCACAAACAGAGCCTGAGGACATCAACCACACAGCTAGAGGATACTGGTACTGACCTAGTTAGTGAAGATATGTTAAGCAGTAAGCAATGAGGAACAGGGCCGTTTGAAAGTCAGAGGACGAGGAAAACGCAGAACAGATGCAGAAGGACTGGTAGGAAGTGAGGCACAAAGGTGAAAGAAGAGCTCTTGGGAAATGAAAGGACATGTGCATGACACATAACCAGTTACCCTTGCTTGGAGCAACCGTGGCGAGTGAGCGAGCAAGGGAAGATGAACTGGCATAAAGGACTAAGCTATAAGAGGGATACTAACAGATGAGGTTCTTAGCTTAAAGAAAAGAGAGAGGAGAAAAGTCACACAGATGGGCAAGACAATAGGGGCAAGGTGAAAGCTATACACTGATGAAACTCCATTTGGAAAAGAAGCTTGTGAGGTTACTGAGTATGTCCTATGATTTGCAGGCAAATGTGAAAGCATGAAGAAAAGAAACAGCAGAGTGAGATCAGAACCTATCAGCACTGCTCAACCCCAGCGTGAAGAGAGAGATCGGTAAAGGAGGAAGATGGACATATGCCCAGGTCCTAGGAGGTCAGTGTGCATCCTGAGAGCCGAAGAAGCTACAAAGTGAGCGTGGGGCGGGGGCGGCGGGGGAAACCATGCTCTCCTCTCATCTAGGTATCAATTCTTGCATGACAGAAAGTGTGAATAAGGAAGCAAATCCTGGATGGGCACAGTTAGGATTTGAAGGCTGGGGTAGGGTTGAGAAATATTTAGGACTTAAATAGGACACTGAGAATAAAGAAGATTTTTCTCTCAAGGATGGAGAGATGGCTCAGTGGTAAAGAGCACTGCCTGCTCCTCAGAGGACACACGTTCAATTTCCAGCACCCATGTAGAAGCTCACAACTGTCTGTAACTCCAGGAATCAACACCCTCACACAGGCGTACAAGAGATGAAACACCAATGCACACAAAGTAAAACATCAATTGTTAAAAAATAGAAGCCTTTCCATCTCTCCCTGTGCTGTTCTCTTAATAGGGTTGTTCTTGCTTTAATTCACACTAGACTGCTACGTCAATTGCTCCTTCAGCATACACTTTGAGGACTTGAGTCAGGTCCTGCAACACAGAAGTGTATTACTGGGAATGATTTCTGTCTCCTGGCCCTTACGGGAACCAATGACCACTGTGTTATATGGGGTGTCTTATTTCATCCCCAGGATACCTCAGGGTTTAACAACTATTATTGTTTCTATTTTTCAGATGAGATGACCCAGTTTTAGAAAGTTTAATAATTTGTTCACAGCAACTGATAAGTGGTGGTACCAGGAATCGGAACACAAACTCAGCTTACTTCAAAGCCATGTTTAACCACTCAACTATGCTTTCTCTCATGTGACTGTATCAAATGTGTTTTTAAAACACCACAACAAAGGGCACACTGCCTTGGATAATCACAGTCTGACAACTCCACACTTTCTGCATTTGCTACACTCCAGCCAGGGTGGTTTTATTTACATGAAAACTAAGGTGGACTAAGGTAGTTTTTCTGTTGAATCCTTAGTCATCAGGAAAATGCAAATCAAAACAACCCTGAGATTCTACCTCACACCAGTCAGAATAGCTAAGATCAAAAATTCAGGTGACAGCAGATGCTGGTGAGGATGTGGAGAAAGAGGAACACTCCTCCATTGCTGGTAGGACTGCAAGCTGGTACAACCACTCTGGAAATCAGTCTGGCGGTTCCTCAGAAAATTGGACATAGTACTACCTGAGGACCCAGCTATACCACTCCTGGGCATATACCCAGAAGATGCTCCAACATGTAATAAGGACACATGCTCCACTATGTTCATCGCAGCCTTATTTATAATAGCCAGAAGCTGGAAAGAACTCAGATGTCCTTCAACAGAAGAATGGATACAGAAAATGTGGTACATTTACACAATGGAGTACTACTCAGCTATGAAAAAATAATGAATTAAGTTGTTAGGCAAATGGATAGAACTAGAAAATATCATCCTGAGTGAGGTAACCCAATCACAAAAGAAGACACATGGTATGCACTCACTGATAAGTGAATATTAGCCCAGAAGTTCAGAATACCTAAGCTACAATTCATGAGGACCAAATGAAGTTCAAAAAGAAGGAAGACCACACTGTGGATACTTCAGATCTTCTTAGAAGGGGGAATAAAATACAAATGGGAGTAGATACAGAAACAAAGTTTGGCCCAGAAACTGAAGGAAAGGTTATCAAATGACTGTCCCACCTGGAGATCCATCCTATATACAGTTACCAAACCCACTGTTGTGAATGCCAACAAGTGCTTGGTGACAGGAGCCTGATACAGCTGTCTCCTGAGAAGGTCTGCCAGTGCCTGACAAATACAGAAGTGGAAGCTAACAGTCATCTATTGGACTGAGCACAGGGTCCCAAATGGAGGAGCTAGAGAAAAGACCCAAGGAGCTGAATGCGTTTGAACAATAATATGAACCAACCAGACTTTGCTTACCCCCAGAGCTCCCTGAGACTAAACCACCAACCAAAGAGTACACATGGAGGGACTCAAGGTTCCAGCAGCATATGTAGCAGAGGATGGCCTTGTGGGACATCAATGAGAGGAGAGACCCTTGGTCTTGTGGAGGCTCAATGCCTCAGTATAAGGGAATATCAAGACAGGGAAGCGGGAGTGGGTGGGTTAGTGAGCAGAGGGAGGAGGGATGTGATGGGAGGGGGGTGGTTCAGAGAGGAAATGAGGAAAGGGGATAACATTTGAAATGTAAATAAAGAAAATATCTAATAAAATGAAAATATATAAAAAAAATAAAGTGGTATGTAACAACAGTTAAAAAAAGAGGAAGTTGAATGAAAGTTGAAGAGAGAGAAATTTAGTTCTTAGACATATTGGTTTTGAGATGGCTATGAGGCATCCACATGGAGACAGCCAGGAGTTATTTGATCATTCTGAAGTTTAAGACAAGGTTAGAGATTAAAAACAAACAAACAAACAACAAACAAACAAACAAAAAACTTGGTTTCAAAGTCAAGGCAATTACTAAGACCCTTTAGGGGTTTCACGAAGTGAGAGCAGCGGCCTGCTGAAAAAAGGACAGTTGGGTTGAGTGAGTGGTTAGGGGACAGAAGCACACCAACCAAATGGAAGATAAGTGTTAATAGAATTTAAGGTTGGGGACAATGCGCAGTGCTATCTGTCTTTAAGGACCAGGACTTCTCTCTAGCAGTGACGACAATGGTAAGTTAGGAATGCTTGCCCAAACATGACTGTTCTCCCTGTTGCTAGTTCATTTCTTTTCCCTTGACCTGATTTAATTGTTTGTCAGCTCCTAGAGCACTCTGGATTTGCTAAAGAAAAGCTCATACTACAGGGTTCTACTTAAACCCATCTTCCCTTTGTAGTTAAAATCTTGTTTGTGGTTTTTATTGTTGCAGACCTACTAAACTTACAGCCATTCTATTTCCAGGTTACACTGGAGACTCTGACAGGAAGAGCTCCATATCCTTTATAGTCAGCTCACTGTGTCACAGTGGCTTACAGTGCATTCTCACTAAATATCTGTGGGATTGGGTTGGCATGATTCTGTAGCCTCGACAGAACTCAACAACTGCCCTCTCTACCATCAGCATTTCAGTCTGAATTTTATTCTGAAACAGGGAAAACTTTTCCACCCAGCATATGTCCATTTTGTCTTGAAGTTAGAGCAGTGACCATGATAATTCTTCTCAGTATTTGTGGGCCTTCTGAACCTTCATGAGCAAAATTTAAGGTCTTGAACCCAATAATTGCTGATATATCTGTATGTTTAAAGATCTAATGATTTCATGAGTCCTGGAAGACCACTGCCTTCTGGCTCACAACGGAAACACAAGTTCTTTGTTCTCCTATTGGGAGAGACCAAACACTTCTCTCTGTAAAATTGGTTTATAATCTACAAAGCACTATCTGTAACTTGCATGAGGACCCTCTTGTTTAATGTTTAGTTATTGGGGTTTTTTTGGTAGTTAAAATATTCTTATTAGCTGCACGTTTCTTTAAAAAAAATCCATGGCACCAGTGGTGGCATATGCTTTTAATTCCAGCAGGGCAGAGGCAGAGGCAGAGGCAGAGGCAGAGGCAGAGGCAGAGGCAGAGGCAGAGGCAGAGGCAGAGGCAGAGGCAGAGGCAGAGGCAGAGGCAGAGGCAGAGGCAGAGGCAGAGGCAGAGGCAGAGGTGCAGAGAGGCAGAGGCAGAGAGGCAGAGAGGCAGAGAGGCAGAGAGGCAGAGAGGCAGAGAGGCAGAGAGGCAGAGAGGCAGAGAGGCAGAGAGGCAGAGAGGCAGAGAGGCAGAGAGGCAGAGAGGCAGAGAGGCAGAGAGGCAGAGAGGCAGAGAGGCAGAGAGGCAGAGAGGCAGAGAGGCAGAGAGGCAGAGAGAGAGAGGCAGAGGCAGAGGCAGAGGCAGAGGCAGAGGCAGAGGCAGAGGCAGAGGCAGAGGCAGAGGCAGAGGCAGAGGCAGAGGCAGAGGCAGAGGCAGAGGCAGAGGCAGAGGCAGAGGCAGAGGCAGAGGCAGAGGCAGGCCTACAGTGTGAGTTCCAGGGCAGCCAGGACTACATAGATAAATTCTGTCTAGAAAAATAAAAAAACCAAAATACAAAAACTAAAACTAAAACAAAGGAAGGAAGAAAGAAAGAAAAAAGAAAGAAAGAAAGAAAGGAAGGAAGGAAGGAAGGAAGGAAGGAGAGAGAGAGAGAGAGAGAGAGAGAGAGAGAGAGAGAGAGAGAGAGAGAAAGAGAGAGAGAGAGAGAGAGAGAGAGAAATCAATGAATGGGACTTTTAGTTCATTTAAGTAGTAAAAAGCAGCCAGGAAGAACATAAAATATCCCTGTGGGTCTTGTAGAGACCTTGTTAACTCAATGCTCCCATTTCTCCCATCATTCCCCCCTCACCCTCCACCCCTATGCTTCTTTTTTCCAAACAAGAAACCAAAGAGTGTCAGTGGCTTGGTCAGGATTATTAAAGCACTAACTAGCAGGACCGCAACAAAACTCCAGGCTCCTACTCTTACACTTTTTTTTTTTTTTAAAGAAAAACAACTAAAATGGTGAGAAAAAAATAATCTCTTGAGAAGCAAAACCAGATGAAGGTGAACTGCCAGATAGCTGAGTTTAAACAGGGCTTTCCGCTTTGTTCTTCCTGGGTTCAATAATAAACAACTCCAGTGATTAGCACTAAGGTCTGGCAGATGAAGCACTCTACCTCAACAAAAATATTTGTGTTTTTTGCACCACAGTTAGTAAACCAACTGTTAAAATTAAAGTAAATGGAAACAAAGATTATTAGCAAACCTACTCTTTTGAAAGACAAAAACAAAAAAGAAAAAAGAAAAACAAAACAAAACAAAACCAAATCCCTGTGGCTCTCTTCATTAACAGCCAGGAATCTGAGTCCTGCTGTAAATCCCCAGTCATAAAGGCCCACAGCTACCTGTGGAGCCCAGGAGGACAGGCCACATTAATGAAGACACCAGATGAGCTGAGGCAGCAGTGGAGGCCTGGTAGACAAAAGGCAGCATTCCAAGTGGAGCCTGCTTTGTGAATGCCTAGATCTGAGAATCTGAACAGACCAGCTTAAAGCAACAGAGGAGCCAAGAGACAAAACCCCTTTTGACACATTAAGAATTTTCTTCATTAGCCCAGGTGTTTAAATGTGATCATTATTATTTTTAAATTTATCTAAGTTGTATTTGAGATGAGACCTAAAAAAGTAGACCCTGACAGTGGTTGTTCATGATGGAAATTCACAAACTAAACACTCTGGACTCTTCCTCTTTTAATATTCCTAACACTTTAAAAGCCTGTAGTAACTTAAATTGGTGATATTAATATTTCAATTTGTGCTCTCTCTACTCAAGAGTGCTGTTGTAAACATAGTTTAGAAAAATTCAAACTTCTTTAACAGTAATAAGAAGACATGTAATATTAGAGAGGTGGCCACTCATTCACTGTTTCCGGGTGTCTACACAGACTTCATTCACTGTGAAACATACATATAACATACATACATATACAAATTCACTGTGAAACTTGATAAATTTATGGTGAGACCTCCCTATTAGCACATAGATAAAAATGGCCTGATAATTTAAACTTTTTCAAGATTTATTTTATGTGTCTGTTTTGCTTGTATGTATGTATGTGCACCATGTGTGTGCTTGGTGCCTGTGGAGGCCAGATAGTGGGTCAGATCCCTTGAAATTGGAGTTGCACATGGTTATGAGCCATTATGTAAGTGTTGGGCATAGAACCTAGGTCCTCTACAAGAGCAATATGTGCTGTTTGTTATGTTTTATAAAAGAGATCAGGGTGTGTTTTATGGAGCCCATGCTGAGACATCCCTTCCCCAAGGGACCAGCCATTCGGGGTACAGTGTAAAAAAGAGTTTATTTAGGGCATAGAAAGAGGAGTTGAGAAGGGAGTAGAGATAGAGATAGGGGGTGAGGGAGTGGGAGAGAGAAACAGAGAGGGGGAGGGAGAAGGAAAGGGAGAGGGAGAAGGAGAGGGAGCCCATGGTGAGAGAGGGAGGGGAGGGGGAAGGGGAGAGAGGGAAAAAGGGGGCAGAAAGAGAAGAGTAAGAGAGTAAGAGAGAGAGGAGGGGCCAAACAGCCCCTTTTATAGGAAGCCAGGCCTACCTGGCTTGTTGCCAGGTAACTGTTGGGTGGAGCCTAGAAGAAATGCTAACACTATTAAACAATGAGCCCTCTCTCCAACCCTGTGTCTAACAATCTAAAAAAATCCCCAAAGTATAAATTAAAGTATAATAATACTGAGAAAATTCACTTGTAATTTCTATTTTCAGAAAAGAGATTTCTCATCATATCACATTTCTCTTTCTTTCTTTCTTTCTTTCTTTCTTTCTTTCTTTCTTTCTTTCTTTCTTTCTTCCTTCCTTCCTTCCTTCCTTCCTTCCTTCCTTCCTTCCTTCCTTTCTTTCTTTCTTTCTTTCTTTCTTTCTTTCTTTCTTTCTTTCTTTCTTTCTTTCTTTCTTTCTTCTTTTGGTTTTGGTTTTTGGTTTTTTTTGTTTTTTTGTTTTTTGTTTTTTTGAGACAGGGTTTCTCTGTATAGCCCTGGCTGTCCTGGAATTCACTCTGTAGACCAGGCTGGCCTCAAACTCAGAAATCCACTTGCCTTTGCCTCCCAAGTGCTGGGATTAAAGGCATGCACCACCACTGCCCGGCGAGATTTCTCATCATAGATCCTAGTTTTATTTGATATTTAACACTGAGAGCAAAAGCTCCCATCTTTTTGTCAGACTTTAACAGGGTTATAAGCAGGGCTACACTGAATGATGGTTACAGTTTACACCTAACTGGCTAGCCGTGCCTAGACTTTTCAGTCAGGTGGACATTTTGACTATTTATATTCAAGGGAAATGTTGGGGAAATTACCGAAGCCTAAACTCAAAAAAAAGCTATCTGCTGTCTCCTACCCTACATTGGGTTTAAAATGGTCAGAAGTCAATGCTCCTGGCATTTGATAGCAAGAGGAACACTTAGGTAACAAGACTAAAGGCTGATTGTGAAGTAAGGATACCGAACAAGCTCCTACCACAAACTTACCAAGGAGAGCCCTTGCCAGAGGTGTGGCCTCTGATCTTTCCAGTTTCCTCCCACAGCCTAATCCCTCAGCAGCTCTTTATTTTCTCAGACGCCTGCCTGCCCCAATGTGCCTCCCTCTGCTTTCTCAGTTGCTCTTCCCTCACTTCCTGGGAGCCAAATGGCGGGACCCAAAGTACTGAGCTGTGCTGTGTTCCTGGGGAATCACACCAAGGCAGTGTGATGATTGCACTACACTCCTTAAAAGGAGCAGTGAGCTATGAAGCAGAAACAAGTGCTTACATCACCCAGTGCAGTAGATGTGGAGCGCCTGCACTTAGGGTTAAGCCTTCCCTCATGGAGGTCCCTGCTCTTAGGAAGAGCTAGGCTGTTATTCCTCAAGAGTTCTTTGTTCACTTTTTTTTTTTTTTTAAATAGATCAACCCTAAAAACAGTATTTTATTTTATTTCCTTTTTTAAATTGGATATTTTCTTTATTTACATTTCAAATGTTATCCCCCGTCCTAGTACCCCCTTTGAAACTCCCTATCCCCTCCCCCCCCCTCTTTTCTATGAGGGTATTCCCCCACCCACCCACTCCTGCCTCCCTGCCCTAACATTCCTCAACACTGGGGCATCGAGCCTTCACAGGACCAAGGGCCTCTCCTCCCATTGATACCCGACAAGGCCATCCTCTGCTATATATGCAGCTGGAGCCATGGGTGCCTCCATGTGTACTCCTTGGGTTGGTGGTTTAGTCCCTGGGAGCTCTGGGGGTCTGATTGGTTGATATAGTGGTTGTTCCTATGGGGTTGAAACCCCTTCAGCTCCTTCTGTCTTTTCTCTAACTCCTCCATTGGGGACCCTGTGCTCAGTCCAATGGTTGGCTGTGAGCATCTGCCTCTGTATTTGTCAGGCTCTGGCAGAGCCTATCAAGAGACAGCTATATCAGGCTCCTGTCAGCAAGCAATTCTTGGCATCCATGATAGTGTCTGGGTTTGGTGACTCTATATGGGATGGATCCCCAGGTGAGGCAGTCTCTGGATGGACTTTCCTTCAGTCTCTGCTCCAAACTTTGTCTCCATATTTGCTTCCGTGAGTATTTTGTTCCCCTTTCTAAGAAGGACCAAAGCACCCACACTTTGGTCTTCCTTCTAATTGACTTTCATGTGGTCTGTGAATTATATCTTGGGTATTCCAAACTTCTGGGCTAATATCCACTTATTAGTGAGTGTGTACTATGTGTGTTCTTTTGTGATTGGGTTACCTCACTCAGGATGATATTTTCTAGTTTCATCCATTTGCCTAAGAACTTTATGAATTCAATATTTTTAATAGCTGAGCAGTACTCCATTATGCAAATGTACAACATTTTCTGTGTCCATTCCTCTGTTGAGGGACATCTGGGTTATTTCCAGCTTCTGGCTATTATAAATAAGGCTGCTATGAACATAGTGGAGCATGTGTCCTTGTATATGTTGGAGCATCTTTTGGGTATATACTCAGAAGTGCTATAGCTGAATCCTCAGGTCCAATTTTCTGAGGAACCACCAGACTGATTTCCAGAGTAATTGTACCAGCTTGCAATCCTACCAACAATGGAGGAGTGTTCCTCTTTCTCCACATCCTCACCAGCATTTGCTATCACCTGAGTTTTTGACCTTAGCCATTCTGACAGGTGTGAGGTAGACTCTCAGGTTTGTTTTTGATTTGCATTTCTCTAATGACTAAGGATGCTGAACATTTCTTTAGGTGCTTCTTGGCCATTCGATATTCCTCAGTTGAAAATTTTTTGTTTAGCTCTGTACCCCATTTTTAAAATAGGGTTGCACATTATTTCTTTATCAGACCACCACATGCAGACACGGCAAAGTTGATAGTCAAGTGTTCTGCCTCCAGAACCAGCTTTGCTTGTTTTTCTATCCCTCGCTGTTTGAGTGTCTGTTGTGACATGGCTGGGGGATATGGTTACCTTCCTACAGCTCAGATGCTGTGGGTGAGGGTGGAGAATTTATTTGGCTTGAATTGAAACAAAGGAAGTAAAATTATATACATAAACAAATAAACTCAGTGATAAGCAGCACTCGGGGCTTGTCAACAAAGTATCCACTGAAAAGGACAGTAAGAATGAAAGTGATCTATAATGATAATATCCTGGACTGTAACACTTTATATAAGCATAATAATCTTACATTGATCAAAGAAAACCATAAAATAATAGATTTACCAAGTACCTTGGTCTAAAGCTGAGAAGGGTTCCTGATTGTCATTGGAGATGACCAAAGCTTTCTAAAGAGCACCTGAGAACAGTATGGGAGAGTTCATCCCCTCTGCTTCAGCGTCATCACGCTAGCATGTGGACATGCCACTGCTTTCAGTACATGAGAGCCATAAAAGGGAGAGTGATATATTTAAGAAAGCAGTGATGACATTCAAGCCCATATCCTTTAAACTCTGTGCCTTATGCTCTCCAAGCTAAACTACATAGTGCCCTTCTCTTTAATAGTAAAAGAGTGAAATCATCCAAATTAAATCAAGAGGTCACCGACAAAGGTGATGCTGGCTAAATGTGAGTTCACACCTATGAACACTGAAGCTTTGTGCCTAGAAATTTCTGAGTTTAGACTGTTAGACAACAATAATTTACTTCTGGCCTATTAGAGATGTGAGACTAAAAGAATACAGGATCCTTAACCTTCCCCAATATATATTTCTATACAGCTAAATAAATTCTGACTTTACTATGTACCACTTCAACCTCAAAATTTCCTTCCTTCTTTCCTTCCCTCCATCCCTCCTCCCCACTCAGGGTGAAACCCAGGACTACACACATGCAAAGAACACCATCCACCACTGAACTATACCTCTAATTCCCAATTTTCTAGGAAGATAAATCTAAAGCCTAATCTAGATGCATGAAGCTCTATACACAATCCTTAGCATGCAAAACAAACAAATTAAAACTTAATCTCAAATGACAACATTTCATCCAAAGACATGAACTGGTTTCCCCTTAGCAATCTTTCATTCCACCAACTACCTTGGAAAATCATCTCTGAGAAGTGAAACAGGGGCCTCCTAGATTGGTGAAATGCATGAGCTAGTGGCAGAAGATGAAAGAAAAAAATGTTCTTTGCTTTGTAGCAGGAGAATCTGAGGAAGGAATAACCCAAAGAAACAAGTGGTCACAGTGACAGAAGCCACTCAGCAGTGGATGGCTGGGCCACAGCAGGCTGGGCCGTTTGACATGGACTCTAAAAGATATTCTGCTGGTCTGAAGGTAGTGGTAAATATTGAACAAAGAATGACCTATCAGCAGCTAGACAAACAAAGAATAGAGCCCACACTCTCCTTCCTTCTAGCAATTATAGCACTTTTTTGAGACAGGGTTTCTCTGTATAACCCTGGCTGTCCTGGAACTCACTTTGTAGACCAGACTGGCCTCGAACTCAGAAATTCGCCTGCCACTGCCTCCCGAGTGCTGGGATTAAAGGTGTGTGCTACCACTGCCCGGCAACTATAGCACATATTAGCTTGAATATAACAAAACTGAAAATCTAGTTAGAATTACTATTTATTTTTCTTTTGAAATCAAAGTGCCGGGAGTCATACTTTAATTTCTGAATCAGTTAAATCAATGTTTCTCACAAATTCTAGTTTAAAAACTACATCAAAGGCACACAACATTTTTTTATATAGACTCCTTCCTGGTCACAGGCAGGACCTGGGAACCTTCATTTTGAAAGCCCCAGAGAAAGTGGCATATTAGCAAGTAGGCACCATTAACTCTCGATGCTTCTGCAGCCTACAAGCTCAAAAGCCACATATCTGCATTAAAAGATGAACAGCTGAAAATCATGTGTGGTTGTTCAATATGATGCTTATTTAGGGTTGATGCTTGATTAAGGATCATCTAAGCACATCAATAAGAAGGGAAAAAAAGAAATAAGAAGTAAAACAATCTTCAGTGCTTACATTAGATCAAACTGTATTTCCACATCCCACCTTAGAAAATGGGGATATGTTAATCACAGTGCTGGCTAAGTCCCTCGCCACACCTTCATTCTGTTCAGAATTCTGAAAAGAAGGTCCCCAAAGCATAGGAGAATCGCCTAAGGCCACTGAGCGCAGTAAGTACAAGCCTCTTCTTACTCACTGGTGGCAAGCAGCCTGTACTGTTTCTTCCCTGGGAGAGAAGTGCGCATTGAATGCCATTAAATATTACTTATCAACTAGGCTTTCAGCTATAAAACCTAAAACAACTCATTGGCATGTGAAAAACAAACAGCAGGAGAGTTTTAATGGCTCTATGAGATAAAGCATCATTGTTAATTACTGGCTAAAACATGATATTGGGCTCTGAAGCAAGCTCTCGGGAGTCATAACTAGAGCCAGCTTACCCGAAGGGTGTGTGTTCCTAAGAGGCTGGTAGACTAGTCAGCAATACAATAAGAAGCATTGTGTCTGGGATTCTGAAGCAGAGGACGCTTTACAAGACACTTGACATCCTCACTCATGGAAAGACTGAGTAGAAAATGCACAACATTTCTAAACACTGGTTACTAAAGTTTTTTTGTTTTGTTTTGTTTTTTAGAGAAGGGGCAGTTGAAAGTAGGGGAATTATGAAAAGTGGGTCAGTAGCACAGAAGGGTAGAGGTGAGAGTAGAAAGACATATGGGGAGTCTGCAGGGATATGCACTGCAGGTAGTGCCCCAGTCTTTACTAAGTAAAGGGCAGGGTGCATCAGAAATCATTACTGTCTGGATTGCCAAAGCTACTGTGAGCCATAGGGATATTACTGACTGAATAAACTGAGTGACACACAGGAATAAACATGACCTCACTCGGTACAAGGGGACCCAGCTAGATTCATTTGTTTATTCACATATTCTAACTACATTATTGTCAGAGACCCTCTTGGTTTATGGTGAAGAGGTAACTGGAGGCTGGGTTGAATGTTGTATGATGTTCCCATGTGCTAAGGTCTTTATTTTGCTTGATCCTTTATTATGACACTATTGGGTGACTGGCTGCAGGGGTCACCTCTAGACGGAAGGAGATTCATACAAGAACATCGAGGCGAGCTTGCAAGCTCCCAGCAGATGCAGCTTTGCAGCAGATCTGAACCTTGCTTTTACTAGTTCAATTTGTTTCTGCTAGAAAGAGACCAGGTTGCTTGCCACCCTAACGTGTTCAGTAATGACTCTTTCCTCTTTACAAGCAAAGTCTGCTAGTGTGGTTTTCAGAGGGATCTAGAAGGTAGCAAGGCACACTAAATGATTACATTTTGCCTGCAGTTAGTTTAACCTTTGGAACCTGCAACTCATAGGGCAAGCAGCAGAGGTCAACACAGTCTTGCCCTGCCTTCCTGCATTCTTGCCCTCTTCAGATGGAGAAGAACATACTAAGGAAATTATTTTTATGAAACACACAAAACATATTCTAGGAACTATAAACAATCAAGGCCTTGAGATGATTCATTTCCACACCCAGTAGAGGAGAAGCCCTCCCCTCCTAGCTTAGCTTATTTTCCTTCTTAATTGCTGTGAAGAAGCGTCTAAGCGGCTTTCATGCTCAAAGTCACTAAAGACAAACATCATTTGTCCTTGGGCGGTCTTTTCTCATCTTATTTTGAACTAACAAACCATTTGTTGTACAATTAAGGGTTTCTTGGTATATGTCCAGAGGCCCACACAATCTTTTTAAAAATTTTAAACCAATTATGGAAACGCTACTAGTGAGTAACATAAAATAAAGCTGTCCTATATTTAAGACACACCACTCACTAGTATTTCAATTAGATAGTCCTTATTAAACAGTTCAGTTTACAAGTTATTAAATTACTTTCCCCATTACATATCTACACATCTGTTTTTAAAATACAATGTCTTCTTCTTCCCTCATAATAACCTCTGGTCCTGCTTATCACAGGGAAATGAAGACACCATCGGTAAGATTAATGGAGCATCGGTAAAGTATTTTAGGTACAAATGACCCACTTTTATGTTGTGGCAAAAACTCAGCAAGGGTTTAGAAAGGAAAAAACTCAGATGCTCTTCTATTGAATCCATGTCGCTGGTGGGTGATAAATGGATGGCTTGCTTTTGAAAGCAGGGTCAGGAAGACAAAGAGAAACATTTTCTCTAACTGGCTATATTTTTATTAATTAGTAAACTGTCTCTTCTTTCCATGTTCTATGTCACCAAGATGGATTATCTTCAGTTTTCATTGCAGTGCTCTCAAAGGTCAGCTAAAAGAGAGTGCAAGAGGAATATAATGGAGGGTGGGGGGTACTTGGACAAGACAGACCATCTCTTCCCCTCGTGACAAAGCAAGGAGGAAATCGTTTACCTCTGGACTTTTAATTTTTTCTTGCAATTAATTTTTTACATGATTATTTATTATTTTATGTATGTGAGTACACTGTCGCTGTCTTCAGACATCCAGAAGAGGGCATCATATCCCATTACAGATGGCTGCTGGGAATTGAACTCAGGACCTCTAGAAGAGAAGCCAGTGCTCTCTGAGCCATCTCTTCAGCCCCTTGCAATTAATTTTTTAAAAATTGGGGATTATTTTACAAAAGAATCATCACCTTAGTTTTTTTATCTTCAAACACCCCAAATTAGAAATAGAATGGGACGTATATTAAAGTTTTGATACTGCTCAAAACTCAAGAGTGTTGAACTTTGAGCTTTAGTAACCTAATTATCAATATCAGATGTGAATCAAATAAGGCTCTCAGCCAGGCATCCTGGTGACACTCGGACCCAGTTTCTGGGGAAGCTGAA
Source organism: Mus musculus (assembly GCF_000001635.26). Lineage (NCBI taxonomy): Eukaryota > Metazoa > Chordata > Mammalia > Rodentia > Muridae > Mus > Mus musculus. Next base: position 10,421,547 of record NC_000084.6, on the reverse strand, counting down.
GCAAGGAGAGGTATAAGGCAGCCAGAGCAACCCAGCATGAGTTTATCTCAAAGGCAAACAAACACTCTCTGGACTGGAGATATGGCTCAGTCAGTGAAGTGCCAGCTACAAGCATGAAGGCTGAAGTTCAGATTCTCAGCACCCAGTAAAAGCCAGACTAGGTTATGTGCACATCTCAGACATCCTAGAATAGTAGGGACCGAGACAGCCGAATTCCCTGGGGCTCACTGACCAGCCAGCCTAGCAAGCCGGTGAACTCCAGGTTCTGTGAGAGACCCTGTCCCAAAACGATAGGGTGGAAAGCAAATCAAACTTTGGTCTATACATTCTCTCTCTCTCTCTCTCTCTCTCTCTCTCTCTCTCTCTCTCCCCCTCCCTGAATCTGACCACACAAGTGCTGTAATTACTGCAAAACTATTACTAATATTAGTTAATATTAATGTCTATCTTAATGATCATTTTCTGTGTAATATATTAAAACTACTAAGACTCCAGAAAAGGCAGGAAGAAAGTGTCTAAATTATTAACAGTTACCAAAACTCCAATCTTGAAGACCCAGTGGAAAAGCATGCTGCTGCTGCTGTTGCCGCTGCTGCCTTATACAAGAGTTGGTAAAATCTTATATTCAGAACTACTACTGAAAATTCTGGTACATAATTCTAGTAGTGTATGTGTGTGTCTGTCTGCTTGTGCATTTGTGTGAATGTGTGCACATGCTTGTCTCTTTCCAGACGTCTGAGTGCTGGGAGACCTTAACTGCCTACATAAGTACTTGGATGTAAGAGAAAAAATGAATTTTTATAGTGGATTAAGCCAATAATTGAAACTGATTTTACTGCAGATGCAGGCTCAACTTTAAGTAAAAACTGAAATGGCAGTTTGCCATGACAAGTTCTAGAATTGATAATTTATCTAGCAGAAAGAGCTTGGTTTTTGTTTTTGTTTTTTCCAAATAAAAATCTGACAATAAAATAAACATGGCTGCACAGGTGTTAGCATGAAGACAAATAGCCTCCCACTAAATATACAACAGCTCCTCAGGACATTGCTTCACGGCTCCCATTCAATAGATGCAGAGTCAACTGGTGTGCATCATTTAAAAGGCAGAGGATAAACCAATTCATTTAGAAACATTGATTTTTACTAAAATAACTATTTTGTTCTTGAAGTTTGAGACTTTGATAGCTGAGAAAGAAATTCATTTGGCACAACTTCTGTCTCTAAATGTCACAGGTGCTTCTGAGTAGGAGCCACTGTGCTCAGGATGGCTGTGAGGAGTGCACGTATCTTTAGTGTTGCCCCTAGTTCAACTGGATTACCATTAAATATTGAATTTTTAAAAAGATATCTGAAGTTATAAAATTATTTGCTTTGTCCAAAATTGTGTTTGTCATCTGCTTTAAGTTTTTGGTTACACACAATGTCTCTTCTATTATAGGATGCCATGCCTGACTGGGAACAAGCTATTGTGCCACAACTGTTGTTTTAAAAGCTGACACTCAAATTCAGGTATTAGGACCTGGAAAGGGACCTGTAGAAGGAATGTCAGGAGGGGCTCCTGGAAACCAGACTTTCTGATTTGTTAATGGCTTCTTGAACGTTACAAATCATGGATGTGAGTCAAGTGTCTTAGAAGAGCCCTCAAAGACAGCAAATTATATCTCAGACTAGTTGAGGTCTTTATCTCTCTTTCTTTGAAAGTCGTCTATCACAAGTCAGAAGGATAATGTCTCTTTTCACCCAATGAGAAAGTTGTTCTCACATGAGTGTAATTAATCTTCTGACACCACGACAAAGACATTTCTTAAAAGGATTTCTCCGATTTCCTCTTGAGACAGAAGGTTGTCTTTACCCATCATCTGTTCTTCCTGATCCTTCCTTTTGAATATTCACATCAGCAGGACTGCCCATCAGAGGAGGCAGTAGGAGAGGAATCTCTGCGTGACTGATAGGGCCCTAATGCTCTGCAGGCCTATTTAAGTGCAAGAATCCATTGTTGCAAACTTACTTTACAGCAGTTAAACAAATATAATGGTCACCAATTCAACCATTGTGCTTCCCAGACTTGACTAAAACTCTCCTAAGTGAAGTTTGCTAATGACAAGGCACTGATTTTGAAGCCAGATAAAGACTCTGCAGATAAATTAGTCTAATGTCCACTTACCAAAAAAAAAAAAAAAAAAAAAAAAGGAAATTCTCAAAGCCATGGAACAATATCTGTCTATAGCATACTGTACGGTATATCCATGTATATCCATGGACAGTTCCATCTAAAATATGTGACATTTAAAAATATTCCAACTATAATTTAATACTTCATATGTACACTGCAAACCTTTGTGGGAAAGAGCTACATGTACATAAACAGGTACATAAAAAATGATAGACTAGGTCACAGAAGAGAATGCTATCTTCGAATTCTTTTCATCATAGTAATTGTTTCAAAGAGAGATGTAGGTATGTCTTTGTGCTTTTAGCACCATCTGTAAAAGAAATGCTAAAACCCTCTGAATTCCCTTGGCGTCTCTGTTATTTCCTTGGTGGACATAGGTCAGTTTCAAATGGAGGAGTGAAGCAGTCTGGGCAAAGGTCCAGAGAATGCAAGTCTAGCCTCAGTTTCAAAGCAATGGCCACAAAATGGAAAGAGAATGAGACGTTTCACTGAACTGCTGAACGAGCACCCCAATATCTGCAGAAGAGATTACAACACGCCCTCTGCTCTTTATGATGTTGCCAAGAAAGGCCGCTTGAGCCCAGACAGCAGAACATCCTGACACCATATGTCCTGTTTGCACCACGGTAACCTTGACAACTTAGTTCTGGACGCTGTGAAAACATCTGCTTATCCTTCCAACTCCCAAATACTGACGCCAGCTCTCACAGGCCAGGGACCCAGCTCATTGGTGTTGTCCTTGACATAGTTAAAAGACAGACTGCCATTTCCTGTCTCCTAAGCAAGACAGCCAATTGACAGATAGCTAAGCTACAAGTAGGACACCATGTGTCACCCAACGGGTAGCCTGATTTTGTTTTTTCTCAAATTGTAAAGATGTGAAGAGCCATGAAAACAGGCTTATATCCAATATGCAGAAAAACCCTGTCCCTAGAGAGGGATGACATGTAGCTGAAATTAAGACTATACTTCAGAAATTAGATTTAAAGAGCAGAAGCTACCAGTGAAACGCTGTTGGTGAAAGCCAGAGAGAGCTAGCTGAAAGATGCACGTACTAGTAGGGATGGAGAATGGGGGAGGAGTGTTCCTTCCCTAGTAGAGGAGAGAGCTCCCAGGGGCTCAGGTCTCCAACTGCTCTGTTGTTGGTTAATCCTGCTTTTGTAAATAGCTTGCCTTCTTACCAGGATTGTGGGATTGTTTTTCTTTTTTTGGGAGGGGCAGGAACCAACCCTGATCATTTTGGTTTGTCTATTATGTATGGGGTAGCATTTAGTCAAGGCGAACACTTCCTAGGTGGAACTAGCTAAGTGGTAACTTAAGCAACAGGGTATTAGCTCTGTCCAAGGCCATGTGGGTAAAATTTGGGACAGGAATAGGCAAATCTTCCCAGACACCGTGTATGGAAAAACAACTTTGGCCTTGAGATTAAAGGCCAAGTCTAAAAAGAACATGTTGCTTGCAATGATCTTGGAGTTAACACCTCGACAAGAAAAACATAGCAGAACTCTGACAAAAATCAAGGCAAAGCATTTCTTTCTCTGGCCTGTTAGAGAGGTCTCTCCTTAACAAGGAATTCGTTTTTTGTTTTTTTGTTGTGGGAACAGGTTCTTTCTATGTAGTAGCCCAGCCTGGCCACAAGCTCACACCAATCCTTCTACCTTAGCCTTAAGTACTGGGTTTACAAGTAGAGGCCTCCAGGTCTGGCTAGTAAGGGTTAGTCTTGATGTGGTTTCTTAGAGCATGTTAAGATTAATTACATTTACTCTGCCAACTTTGGAGTAAGACACATGTTGACTGGCTCCTAGTTCTCCCAAGTCTCAAAAATAGCATTGGCTTCTCTTTGCCTCACTTAACTTGCCTATAAAGTTGAGATGATATTAATGGTGTTTATACTTCAAAGTGTGATTGGAAGGATTAAATATAAATCCTAGCAGTGTGTAGGAAGTGACCTGTTCTCACATTTACACATTTCTTTTTCTTGCACTTCCTATTCTATTACTAGGGGTGGAGGTCAAGATACACATACATGAGCGCACATATATACAAAATATAGCTAGCCTTTAGTGTCGAGAAAGGAGCAGGTGTTCCAACTGAACTACATGGCTCCTTGAGCAATCAAGATGCAAGGCAAGAATGGGGAAATCAGGCACAACAACAACAACCCAGACCAGGCCAGGGTGCCAAGTGAAATGGAAACAGCTTATTCCTCAGCATTTGATGTGAATTCAGGCAGACCATGTGTGTTTCCTACCTCACAGGTCTCCTGCATCTTCCAGTTAATTTCCTGGCTGTTTTAGCACTGCTTCCAGATATTTGTGTAACTAGGAAAGCATGAGTTACAGAAAGTACCTTTCATCTTGTTTTTACTTGTTGTTACTACAGGTGCCAAGTATCAGTGCAAAGGTGGAGGGCTCATATGCAAGACCCTACTGTAGAGAAGGGCCAATTTACCATCCTATAGGAAAATGTTAGGGCTATTGTGAAGCATCAAGGTGCCTGGCTATAAAGGTGAGTGTAGTACTAAACTGGAACTGCAAAGATGATGGCAGTTCATGTTACTCAGAGGGAGTGAGGATAAAGATATCCCACTCAAAGGACAGGGGGACAAAAAAGTTCCAGAAATCACTTTGTGTATGTGTTTGCAAGACTGGGCAGGGAGCAGAGCTAGGATACAAAGGCAACTGGCATTATTTTGTTGCTTTTGCTTCATTTTGTGTGAGACATAGTCTCTTTATGTGGCCCTGGCTATTCTGGAATTCACTATGTAGACCAGGCTGGCCTCAAACTCAAGAGATTTGCCTGTCTCTGCCCTCTGAGTGCTGGGACTAAAGGAATATGCCACCATGTCTAGCTCACTTTTTGTTTCCGTTATAACAAATTCAGGACATGATCAAATTTATTTTCCTAGGAGAAATTTGAGGAACCAAAAAGAACATGCTGTAGTGGGAAGAGGTAGAGAAAGTAGCTAAAAAGCTGAAAGCTTGGTGAGGAGATAATTAAGATAGCTTGAGAAAGCAGCAGGGAAGGACCAATGTACTACAAGGGAATGGTGACCAGATGTGCACTGAGATGCTAGGTACACCAGATGTGCACTGAGATGCTAGGTACACCAGATGTTCACTGAGATGCTAGGTACACCAGATGTGCACTGAGATGCTAGGTACACCAGATGTGCACTGAGATGCTAGGTACACCAGATGTGCACTGAGATGCTAGGTACACCAGGATGAAGACATGGGACATGAGCTCGAAGGGAATGCTGGATAACTGCAAAGTTTCTAGTTTGAACATTTCAATAAATAACACCAAATTACTTTAGAGGGGAGAAAGGGTTTTTTTGTTTGTTTGTTTGTTTGTTTGTTTGTTTGTTTGTTTCTTGTTCAAGTACATTACTGGTACCTAGACTCCCCAGGAGAGAACTAGAGTATAAATCAAAACAGGAACTTAACAGTTTTCAAATTATTTTTAATAAAATATTCTTTTATTTCCTCCCTCCAAAACAACCCTATATTACCTACTACCTACCCATGCAAACAACTGTCATAGAAAATCAGAGTTCCATGGTTGATTTCATAAACCAAATGGCTTGATGGATTTTTTTGGGTGTGTGTGTGTCTTAGACTACTTTTTTGGTATGAGACAGCTAAATAGAAATAGAAAAAGAAAAAGAAAAAAAGAAAAAGAAAAAGAAAGAGAAAAAGAAGGGAGGGAGGGAGGGAGGGAGGAAGGAAGGAAGGAAGGAAGGAAGGAAGGAAGGAAGGAAGGAAGGAAGGAAGGAAGGGAGAGAAAGAATGGCAGACATCTGCCAAAAGGCCACATGTGCCAAATGGTGCAAGACAAGAGTAAGGTTAGAGGAAGAAAAGGAGAAGGAGGAGCAGGAGGAGGAGCAGGAGGAGAAGAAGGGGGAGGAGGAAGAAGGGGAGGAGAAGCAGGAGGATGAAGAGCAGGAGAGGAGGAAGAGGAGGAAGAGGAGGAAAGGAGGAAGAGCAGGAGGAAGAGGGAACAGGTCCAGCACTTGGGTTTTGCTGTGAGGGGAGTTTCTAGGTGGGAAGACTTGATTTATTGATGAGTCCCATGGTCTGAGGTCCGAGTTGAAGGGACTTTAGAGGCTATAGCAGCCTTAGTTAGTCCCATGTTACTGTTTAACATATATTTGATCAGATTAAAGGGTGATTTGTAGCAATAATTAACTAAAACAATACAAAAGTAAACAAAATGAATGTGGCATGTGAAGGAAAAGCGACTCCCAGGTTATTCAGCACATTCCCCAACACAGAAGAATATAAATGTGGAGTGGCCACGGGAAGACGGCTGAAGCTTAAGCAGCTCTCACGAACCTGAAATATCTTTGGGAATATGGTAGAAGGAAAGAGAGAAAGAGCCTAACTCCATGGGCCGTACCTCGGGCCTATTTGTACTCTCTTGGGACTTGTGAACACTGACAGGGAAATTTGTTGTCCTTTCTATTAGCACTCCCCCAGTGGGGAGTATTTGGGAAGTGGCTTGACTTCTCAATGGACCTCTATGACATACTTAATTTTCCATACAGTGTTAAGTAACGAGACAATCATTTCATTCAGCTCACTCTGCAGGATTCACTCAGATGAGAGGCACAAGAGGGAATTTAGCAGGTACTTGGTTATTTGTCCATCAAAAGTAGAAAAGAATGGCAGCTAATGTGGCCTGTTCACAGCTGCTACAACTAACACTCTTTAAAAGCTTCAGCCTGGGAGTTTCTATCCCCATGTATAAAAAAATTATCTTGTAAGCTCTATGGTAATTCTCTTAGTTGTATAAAAAATATAGGACTGGGTAGGATTTCTCTACTAAAGAAAGTGTGATGTCACTGAGAAGCTCATAAACTATAAATTATGCTTAGGTTTGACATAAAATAAGGAAAATACTAACAAAACATACTTTTACTGTTGTTGTTGTTGTTTTGGTTTTTCGGTTTTTGGAGACAGGGTTTTTCCTGTGTAGCTCTGGCTGCCTGGACTTGCTTTGTAGGTCAGGCTGGCCTCGAACTTACAGAGATCTGCCTGCCTCTGTGAGTGCTAGGATTAAAGGCGCGAGCCACCATGCCAGGCATCCCAAGCTATCTTATTTAAGACTTTTGCAAAAATTCAGAGTCTGTGCTGGGGGCACTGCAAAGTCTGTCCTCTGTAGTGTCAGATAAGGAACTGCTGTCGGGGGCTGGGCCCCATCAACTAACCTACACCAGAGTCTTTGCACTATGTAAATGAAATGACTATATAGAAACTGCCAATGATAAAGATCAAAGCAAAACAATGTTTTTATCCTTGAATTGGCAGTGACTTAGAATTTCGATGATCTGTTATTTTATAAAATAACACAATAATAAATTCCTTCCATATTTAATAGAGAGCCTACCTCATCCACCTTTATGAGTCAAATTTCCCCATAGGAAAAGCAATGTAACTGGATTAACTTTCCATACACTAAATTCCAGCCAGGCCTTCATTCCTAGAGAGTTTCCACAGGACAACAGGATAGCAAGGCTCAATAAAGGCGAACTGGGTAACTGCTGAGCATGTGTGTCTATTTCTAGTTAAAGAGCAAAGTGCATGCCCCAGTTTTTTTAGCCATTCAAGTACAGTAACAAGTTTACTCACTAGGGGTCATTGACCCACAACTCTAGACTACTGAAAACAATGTCTAAAAGCAAGTAAATAAGTAGCTTACAACCGTGCTGACCAACAGCACAAAGGTCACAGTTGGCAGGAACTCGTTCTCCACCCAGTACACTGGCCTACACCTCTCCCCTCTCATTTTAGATACAGTTTGAAGATGTTTGTGTACATGATCCCTATCTTTGGCAGAGCAAAAGAGCAGGATGATGGGATAGGGACAGTGACAGCAAGAAAACAAGACACTTATAATCTGACATCAAGAGTAAATACAGAGAAAATCTTTTAAAAGAAGGAAGAAGTTAAAATGATAACAGCTGGGACCAGAGGTCTGGTCTAGAAAGCCTCCTCCACATTGTATAGCCTGGTTCAAAATAACCAAGATCATCAAGGAAAAGGTAAGCTTTAAAGCAATTAATAATCGACCCCTGGAAGAATTTCTATAAAACATTGACTTTGAAAAGCTGAACACTTGGTCTAGGAAGACGGCTCAGCAGTTAAGATCGAGCACAGGGCAGGGGCCCTGGGTTTGGTTCCCAGAACCCTGGAGGTGGCTCACAACCATAGGCCACTTCAGTTCCCTGGTTCTGAAGCTCTTCTGACTTTCACTGTACCAGGCAAAACACACACGTGGTGCACAGACATATGTGTAAGCAAACCACTCATACACATAAAGCTGTAAAATAAGTAAATATAGAACGTTTCTGTTTTTAAAAAAACACAATAAACTATAGAGATCTTTTGTAAGTCAAGTACTCTATATTCATGATTCTTTGGAAAAATTAGGAGTTCTTCTTTCCTTAATGAGGTGGGATGTATACATATAATTTAAAAATTTAATTTTAGAATTAATATTTTGGTAGGTGGCATATATTCGCAAACCCTACAAAAGTCTTTCCACTCAATACCTCTACTGAGGAACAAGAGGTATTCCTAGTTCTTCTTTCTTCACCTGCAAGAAAATGGCATGATCACTGGAAAGAAAGGCCCATTGGTCAGGCAAACTTTATATGCCCCAGTACAGGGGAATGCCAGGGCCAAAAAATGGGAATGGGTGGGTAGGGGGGTGGGGGAGGAGGGAGTGGGGGACTTTTGGGATAGCATTGGAAATGTAATTGAAGAAAATACGTAATTAAAAAAAAAAAAGAAAATGGCATGTACCTATAATAGCAAACACATAGGTATATATTGATAGAAGCTGTAGCACACACACATTCCTCTGTATATGATGTTTTTGATTTTATAATATATCTGGAAAAATTTACATATCAAAATATGGGGAGGGGTTCATACTTCTTCATTATTATATAGTAGTTCATTGATTTAACAGGGTAATACTGGGTGGTCAAGCTTGTGTGTGTGTGTGTGTGTGTGTGTGTGTGTATGTGTGTGTGTGTATGTGTGTGTGTGTGTGTGTGTACATTTGCATACAATCACTGCATATTCATGAAGAACTCTGAGAAAGCGTTGGCTATTCCCCTCCATCACTCTTGACTGTATTCCTCTGAAGTAAGATCTCTCCTTGAACACAAAGCTCATGTTTTTTGGCTGGGCTGGCAGACAGCAAGCCGCACTTATCCTCCTGCCTTCACCTCCAATATCATTGGAGTGTCCAGACATGCAGGAGACTGTGTCCAGGTTCTACTTTAAGTAACCGTTCTCTATAGAAAATTTAATTTCCCACCAACAATGTATTTGGGTGGCTGCCTTTCACCTTCACCTTGGAAGGTTCACATTTAGAACTCAGATTATTTATTTGGAGGAAAACTATAGCTCAGTGAAGTTTTGACTTCTATTTCTTTTATTTTGAGTGAGGTTAGACATCTTTTCAGGTTTAAGAGCCTTCTGTGGACTAGAGCTGTAGTTCAGTGGGTAGAGTACTTACCGTGCCCTGGATTCTTCACAGCCACCACAAAGACAGACCAAAGTGAGCCACTGCTGCCGCCTCTCTGTGGAACAACTGTCCTTCTCTTTCCTCTCTTTCTGTCTGATGTGGAATCTGTCTACAACTAAGGAAGTCAGCCACTATTTTTCCAGTTTAGTATTTGTTTTGACTTCAAATTATATTGCCATACAATTTCTTGATGCGTGTAGAAGTAATTGATATTTTAGTTTCAAATGTAGAAGTCCCGCTCCTAAGCTGCCCACTAACTTTGAAAAGGTTCTGCCACCTTTGGCTGATCTGTAGAGCAGGGGCCACTATCTCTAAGCACCTACCCCAAATAGGCCGAGTTTTACCTTCACTGCATTTCGAACTACCTCTTCTGGCATTTATTTAACTTTCAAATGCCTTGTAGTACTGGGGTTGTGTATCTGCTTGTCTCGTCCCTAAATTGTGCTCATGAGGCAGAGGAAACATGATAATTTAAACATCCTTATGCTCAAATTATGCTTCTTATAGATGCTCAATGATCCTGTTTAGTGCTGGATTCTCTCGCCTTCCCTCCTGCCACCCCCCACCCCCTAATCTTGAGTTTTTTACTAAAAGAAGTTACTGTATCTGCAAAGTGCCTTTTACACATCTATGTAGGTAATCATGCACCTTTTCCACTAATGTAGGAAATTGACCAATTTTAGAATTCCTAGAATGAGCCCAACTTGGTAATGCTATAGTGTTCTTTCAGAACATTTCCCAGTTCTCCGAAGCTGTTTTGTGTGTTCTTTGTCAAGGCTAGCTACTGATGTCACTGTAGCCTCATAAAAGGAATTTTAAAGCTTTCTTTCTTTCAGTTTTAAATAGAACTGAAAATTTTGTTTCTTAGAAGTGTAATAGAATTATCCCCATGTAAACATATGAAATTGATGTTATTTTGGGGAAGTGGGTCAAATTTTTTGTTTGATTTATTGAAATTGGTAAGTTTATATTATTTTCTGAGGTCAGTTCTGATAACTGTGTTTCCCTAAAACATCATCTGTTTTATTTCTATTCATATTCTAAGACTTATGTGTATGGTTAATCAGGACTGTTCCATAGGAATCTTCTCTTTTTTGAGCAAGAGTTTCATTACGTGGCCTAGGGTAGCCTTGAGCTTCTGTCACGCCTGCCACCTAAGTGCTCTGACTACAGGTGAGCCCCACCAGCCTGCTCAGGCTTCTGGCAACCAGCTCCCTTGGTGTTTGTATTACTTCCTCATAGCATTTCTGACGTTGGTTTTCTAACATGAGGACGTATGGCTTTTTCTTCCTTTTGAATTAAACGATCTAAAGGTCTATCATTCACCCCGCTCTCCATGGACCTCTGCTTTACTTTTAATTAATATTACCAGCATAATTCTAACTTCTTCAGCACATTGATTGATTCATTAAGTTCTGTTCTATTCTTTTACTAAAAGATACACTTTGGACAATAAGAGATTGCCTGAGACTAGACAAGGTTGTCCACTTTCTCCCTACCTATTCAAAATAGTACTTGAAGTCCTAGCCAGAGCAATTAGACAACAAACGGAGATCAAGGGGATACAAATTGGAAAGGAAGAAGTCTAAATATCACTATTTGCAGATCATATGATAGTATATATAAGTGACCCCAAAAATTCCACCAGAGAACTCCTAAACCTGATAAACAGCTTCAGTGCAGTAGCTGGATATAAAATTAACTCAAACAAATCAGTGGCCTTTCTCTATACTATGGATAAACAGGCTGAGAAAGAAATTAGGGAAAAAACAGCCTTCAAATTAGTTGCAAATAATATAAAATACCTTTGTGTGACTCTAACTAAGGAAGTGAAAGATCTGTATGATAAGAACTTCAAGTCTCTGAAGAAAGAAATTGAAGAAGATCTCAGAAGATGGAAAGATCTCCCATGCTCATGGATTGGCAGGATTAATATAGTCAAAATGACTATCTTGCCAAAAGCAATCTACAGATTCAATGAAATGCCCATCAAAATTCCAACCCAATTCTTCACAGAGTTAGAAAGGGTAATTTGCAAATTCATCTGGAATAACAAAAAACCTAGGATAGCAAAAACTATTCTCAACAATAAAAGAACCTCTGGGGGAATCACCATGCCTGACCTAAAGCTGTACTACAGAGCAATTGTGATAAAAACTGCATGGTACTGGTACAGGGACAGACAGGTAGATCAATGGAATAGGATTGAAGACCCACACACCTATGGTCACTTGATCTTTGATAAAGGAGCTAAAATCATCCAGTGGAAAAAAGACAGCATTTTCAACAAATGGTGCTGGCTCAACTGGCAGTTAGCATGTAGAAGAATGTGAATTGATCCATTCTTTTTTTTTTCCATTTTTTATTAGGTATTTAGCTCATTTACATTTCCAATGCTATACCAAAAGTCCCCCATACCCACACACCCCCACTCCCCTACCCGCCCACTCCCCCTTTTTGGCCCTGGCGTTCCCCTGTACTGGGGCATATAAAGTTTGCGTGTCCAATGGGCCTCTCTTTCCAGTGATGGCCGACTAGGCCATCTTTTGATACATATGCAGCTAGAGTCAAGAGCTCCGGGGTACTGGTTAGTTCATAATGTTGATCCACCTATAGGGTTGCAGATCCCTTTAGCTCCTTGGGTTCTTTCTCTAGCTCCTCCATTGGGAGCCCTGTGATCCATCCATTAGCTGACTGTGAGCATCCACTTCTGTGTTTGCTAGGCCCCGGCATAGTCTCACAAGAGACAGCTACATCTGGGTCCTTTCGATAAAATCTTGCTAGTGTATGCAATGGTGTCAGCGTTTGGATGCTGATTATGGGGTGGATCCCTGGATATGGCAGTCTCTACATGGTCCATCCTTTCATCTCATCTCCAAACTTTGTCTCTGTAACTCCTTCCAAGGGTATTTTGTGAATTGATCCATTCTTATCTCCTTGTACAAAGCTCAAGTCTAAGTGGATCAAGGAACTCCACATAAAATCAGAGACACTGAAACTTATAGAGGAAAAAATAGGGAAGAGCCTCGAAGATATGGGCACAGGGGAAAAATTCCTGAGCAGAACAGCAATGGCTTGTGCTGTAAGATCAAGAATCGACAAATGGAACCTCATAAAATTGTAAAGCTTCTGTAAGTCAAAGGACAACGTCAATAAGACGAAAAGACCACCAACAGATTGGGAAAGATCTTTACCAATCCTAAATCTGATAGGGGACTAATATCCAATATATATAAAGAACTCAAGAAGTTGGATTCCCGAGAACCAAATAACCCTATTTAAAAATGGGGTACAGAGCTAAAGAAAGAATTTTCAACTGAGGAATATTGAATGGCTGAATTACCTAAAAAAAATGTTCAACATCATTAATCATCAGGGAAATGCAAATCCAAACAACCCTGAGATTCTGCCTCACACTAGTCAGAAGGGCTAAGATCAAAAACTCAGGTGACAGTAGATGCTGGCGAGGATGTGGAGAAAGAGGAACACTCCTCCATTGCTGGTCTCACACCCATGAACACAGAGGCAGCACAAACTGGACCCAGTGAGTTATGAAGAAGAAAATGAAGATGGAGGAAGAGGAGGAGGAAGAGGAAGAAGAAAAGAGTCATGAAGTTGGGAGGCTGTTAGTGACGAGAATATAATCAAAACACATAGTTTGCATGTATAAGATTCCAAAAAATAAATAAAATATGTTATATCTTTAAAAAATGAACTCTTCCTGGAATATAGAAACTTGAAACCCATGGGAAGTGAAAAATGAAGTGAGGCAAAATGAGGGAAATCAGTGGTTAATGGTCTGGTTATTGCTAACTGACATCCTTATGAATATCTGAGACTAGAAGACCACATGGCAATACTCAGGAACTGAACATGTGGGAGCCAATGTTTGATGCCAGTTCACCAGGCTGTGTTCATAGGAGACTTAAAAAAGGATTCAGAAGGGACAGGTATGTATCTTTGCTTAGTCTCACAGTAGGACACAATCCTTACAGGGTAGAAGAGGTTACCATGTAATCAAGTATGTATGAAACATGAAAGAAAGAATAGAGAGGGAAGAGGGAGAGGTGGAGAGAAGAGGAGAGAATGAGAGGAGAGAGCAGATGACGTATTCTGTCTGAGTCACCTGAATGCGAATGTTATGTTAGCCACAGTTCCTATGGAAAAGTTGACAGGAAACCATTTTCAATGCATATGACCCTCTAAAACACTTAGAAGTCTGAAACAGGTTTCCAAAGAGTTGGGAAAAAGATCGGAAGACAGAGTATAGTTGATAAAGATGAAGTGGATTGCAAGGCTGATGACTGTCCCCAAAGTATGCTAGACTCTTGGAATACAGAATTGTCATTTCTTCAAGCTTCTCAGGGACACGTAGATACGTGGTGGCCAAGATAATGTCCTAAGATAAAGAAGCTATATGGTTCATGGAGATGACTAAACAAGCTAAATAAGGTAGTGCCTCCTACCCACATTATAATACCCAATATTTAGTTGATATACAGACTGTGGTATTTTTTATGCTGCACTGAACCTGGTTAATGTTTTTTTTTTTTCTTTTAGAGCCTTTCAGCTGCTGAGTTTTTAAAACCAAGGGCACTTGCTTGTAATGGATGGTAGTGGGCTTTCGTAGATTCTGCCTACCCTCGGTAAAAAACGTTTCATTATGTAATCTAACCTTGGAGTTTCCTAAAGTCTTGGAAAAGCCTATGAAAGAATGGGGGCTAGGGAGAGCATTAAAGACTTAATTGGAAAAAGGCACACTTACAAAACAGGCTATTGAAAGAAAATCTCAGTGCCAAGGGTGGGATAACTTCCTATTAGTGGTTGGCCAGGAAGGTCCATGAGGTGTTCTTAACAATGAAGGCAATTATTGCTATTGTTGTTGGTTATAAACAACAACTAAATAGTGAGGCCCTATAACTGAGAATATTGACTGCTTTGATTACGGAACATGGAAAAATCAAGCTGGAGCTGAACTAGAGGTTTCCTTCCTGCTAGCTGGCCTTCTGAATACTGGAAGGCAGTAGGTAGCCTGTTGGGGAAGATTTGCCATTGATAGTCCTGCATACTTATGGATCATTCATGTCACACTGCCAACACTTCAGGCAAAATATGCCTATTGGCACCATAGCTATACAACTGCTGTGGGTACAACCAGCCAGTCTCCCATTGGTTTGAAGCCCTCCATGAGGGAACCCACATTTAGTACAGTTGTTTTGTTATATGGATAGAATACACCTATAAAATTGTCTTGTAAGTAGTTTTTGATTTAACTGTAGTTAAATCCAAAAGAACAGATTGTTACAGTTGCTACTCATGATCATGCAAGGATGCTCTTTTTGCAATGTGTGGTAGTTACCATAAATATTAACTAGTTGAACTGTGAAAATAAGACACTGTTGCTGTGGCATAGAGTCCCAGTGTTCATCAGTGAACAGAAGAAAATAATCATACATATATGTATGGGCCCCCAAGACTCATGGGACAACAAGGAAGAGGGAATGGAAAAAATGAAAGACCCAGAGGAAGTGTGGAGGTTGGTGGGTAGCCATTTCTTGTGTATCAAAGCATTCTTTCCTGAAGGAATGAATAAGGCACTCCAAGCTGACAAAACAACAACAACAACAACAGCAGCAAAAACAGAAGACTTATAAGGATCTTTCCAACAACTGCTAGGAAGGAGACTGCCTATGACAGAGCTAACTGCTGCAAATTTCACAGGAAGCTCCAGATACAGCTTTCTTGGTTTGTCATCCATGTTGGTGTGGGCTTGAGACTCCCAGGCTGCTGAGAGCAGTCTTTATTTTTATTTTTAATTTTTTTTTAGATTTTTAAAATTTATTTATTTACTTATTTATTTATTATATGTAAGTACACGTAGCTGTCTTCAGACACTCCAGAAGGAGTTAGATCTCACTACAGATGGTTGTGAGCCACCATGTGGTTGCTGGGATTTGAACTCAGGACCTTTGGAAGAGCAGTCGGCGCTCTTAACCGCTGACCCATCTCACCAGCCCCCGAGAGCAGTCTTTCTTTATTCTCCTGTAAGTAACCCTAAGCTTAGTTTACCAAGCTGGACATGGATGGACCCATTTCTGTCATTGGCCTTTCCTGGTTTTACTAGAGATCCTTTCTCAAAAACATGGAGCACAATTGAGGAACGGTATCGACCTGTCAGCCTCTGGCATCCACGTACACTCATATCGGTGAGTGAATTCATGCACACACAGGGGAAGGGAGTGCCTATCTCAATAATCTTTACATTTAATTTCTGAGAAACAACAGTAAGATCATTTTGTAAGTTGTAGTAGTAAGAGATGGTTCCAGTAGAGGCAATTCAACTTTGAATATGGAGAAATTTTTTTTCAGCTCCATAAAACAACTTCTAAAAATATGCCTGCATCCTTTACAACAGCCCAGGAGCAAGAAAACATTTTTTTTTCTGCCAGGTAACATGAGATAAAGCAAACTCAGAAAGTGCCAAGAGCACAAGAGCATGCACATAAAGGAGGCTATGTACCCATGTTCTGATTAACTCTACATCTGTCTCCAGCCACCTTCAAAATGAGTCACTGCCATTTGGCAGAGACAAAAAGATCTGGGAGAGAAATTTCAGCTGTCATCTTCAGAGTATCCTAATGTGATATTGCACCCCCTCTGGTTTCTATAATTTGAGCCAGATCTCTTTCTACTTGCACTTAAACACAGTCTGGAATAAAAGAAAACAGCTTGTGCCCTAGTTTCACTGATGCCTTAACTAATGTAAAAGCTAAAGGTGGTAGATTTGCTCTCTGCTTGCCAGAGTTTCTTGCTTTCCTGTTTTACTAAATTAAGCATCTATTTCTGACAGCGAGCATGTCACTCTCCAGCGGTGATTCTCATGACTCCTTAGGGGTTGAACAATCCTTTCATAGGGATCAGCTAAGACCATTGAGAAACACATTATGATTTATAACAGTAGAAACATTAGTTATAAGGTAGCAATGAAAGTAATTTTATGGCTGGGGGTCACCACAACATGAGGAACTGTACTAAAGTGTGGACGCATGAGGAAGGTTGAGAACCACTGCTCTATAGTAACATTAATAGCTGTGCCTTCTACTGAGTCGATAATGAACTCTAGAGAGTTAGGTCTTGTTGCATCTGAGAGGACAGGAGAAGCCTAGGAAAGTCCAGGGTGTGAATCTATAGGTTTGGGCTATTTTAAACATCACAATACAGAACATACTGGCTACATGAGTGAAATTTTTATGAGACAGGAAGGAATGAATTATTAATGGTCCCTAGTACTTAGTCACACTGCTCTCGAGTTTATCATGTTTTGTGTGTATCATTTTCAGAGCTTTATCAAATTGCAGAGCTCCTGAGAGACAGGAAACTCTTGTTTTTTATTCTCAGCCAAGACAGGCTGGTGCTTTATGTTTTCTTCATTCAATTACTAACACAGTTCATACTAACCATGGGAAGTTTGATGAGTAGGGGACAAGTTAAAGAATCTTTACATAAACCAAAACACTCTTGTACCTGAGAGATGGCTCAGTGGCCAATGCTGCTTGTAGCAAGGTCTAGCAGCCTGACTTTGATTCCTATAACCTTTTGTAACCCACACAATAGAAGGAGAAGAAGCAACTCCTCCAAACTGTCTTTTGACTTCCACATGATGCCATGACACAAAATAAACAAGCACATGTGAAGAAACCAACAAAGCCAAGCCCTAATCCGAAGCCAAGAAAAAGGCTGCAGCAGTCCACGTGTCTTTCTGTTTCCTTCTGGTTCTGCTCCCTGCCCCCTCCCAATTCTTTCTGTATTCATTTCCTTCACATAATAGTGGTCACTCTTTGAAATTACTTCTTTTTCATGACTTCTATGCTGGCCTTGAACTTGAAATCCTTCTGCTGCAGCATCTAAGATCCTAGGACTACAAGCATGTGCCATGATGTCCAGCTTCATACTTACTTCTAAAGCTCATTTTAAAAATCATTTTGTAAAGATGTCCATATTCCCATGGTTGGAGGAAAGTACTGGTCCCTGTAAGTTATCTCTAGCCAACTACATCTATAATATGTCATGTATGTGCTTGTGCTCAAGTATCACACAGATATATACATATGGGGGGGGAGAGGGAGAGGGGAGAATAATAAATAGAATTTTGAAAAAGAATTAAAGGAAAAAGGCATTTTATATTACCAAACCGTTTACTAGCCCTTGTAATGAGCATTACTACTTTTTAGCCTAGGTTCCTGTGTTCTACAAGAACCTTGTCTTGTACTTTGACTACATTACTCTGGAAGATGAAGGGTACACAGAGAAAAGAGAGTACAGCTACATAGGCTGTGCTCTTCTAGACTATTCTCAAGATACTTGGTATTCTGAGAAACTATGACCAAAATGTCTTGCCTCTGACTACTCCCTGATGGCAAACATACAGCATCCCAGGTCCAGGGGGGACAAAAAGGGGGTAGAAGATTGAGCGCCTCCACCAGTATCTGTAAGACTTCTCTTGGTACTGAATTAAAACAAAACTGGGAGAAATAATCTTCTCACTGGGAAGAATAAGGAACCATCTCTTCCCAAGCTTCCAGCATGGTCTTCCAGAGGATGCAAGAATCAGGAAGAAGGCGTACTTATCAAAGCAGGAAGCCAAACCCTTATCCCAACACCGGTCTGTCTGTTCCCAATGGTCTGCTGGTCATATGTTTAAAATATCTGGACATACATTTACAAGGGATTGCCTTTGTCCTCTTGCTCTGGGCTCCAACAATGCTGAGGGTGGGAGAAGCTTAGTGATGAATGGATACTTTAATATGGAGAGATCATTGCCTTGCCACTCCCCCATCCTGCCCCATCCTTCTCCCTTTGCTTCTTTGTAAAACAAAATTATTTTTGATGGTGTGTGTGTGTGTGCACGTGTGTGCGCGTGTGTTGATGTACATGGAGTCCAGAGATGTTATATCCCCTGGAGCTATAGTTACAGCTCACTCAGCTGCCTGATGTGGCTGCTATGAATTCATCATAGTTCCTCTGGAAGAACAGTACTCACTGAGCTGTCTCTCCAGCCTAGTTGCTAATATTTTAAATTATGTGTTGAATATTTGCACCTAGTTGTACATTGCCTTCATTATCAATTACTTCTTACAACCAACCTCAAGAAAAATAGCAGCTAGACTAAGTAAGGGGCAACCAAAACAACTCTCACTGAGCCTTCCTCTCTCCCCTATACACCAAATTTACTGACCTACATTAACTGTGATAAAGGTCAAGGGTTTTAAATAGAAAGACTTGTATACATGGCATTTTGTTTCAGGACAGGAAGCTTTCAAAGCTCCTTTTGCTATGAAGTTCATTTCATGTCAACTGTTAAAGCTAAAGGAGAAGGTTAGGGGATAGTTCAGTTAGCATAGTGCTTGCTACACAAGCGTGGGGATCTGGAGACAGTAGGCTCCCAGGGGCTTGTTAGCCAGCCAGTCTAGCTAAAGCAAGGAGCTTTAAGTGAGAAGCCCCTGCCTCAAAAATCAAGGTAGAGAAGGGATTAAGAAAGACTCCCGAGGGCTGGGCATGTAGCACCTTGGTAGAGTGCTGGCTCAGCATGTGCAAGGTCCTGAGTTTAATCCCTCACACTTCAGTATTATTAATAAGAAAAGACATGTATATTGCATAAAATAAATATTAAAAGTTGAAAAGTACCAAAATCAAACTCTGACTTCCACATGTGTGCACATCCACACACAATATATATATATATATATATATATATATATATATATATACACATACATACATATATATGTGTGTGTGTGTATACATACAAACAACTCAGGGAGGGTTAAATGATAGCTTGCTTAATAAATACAGCCCACAGACTTCTTTTGCAAGTAACATTGTAACTGTGCCATGAGTCTCCATGTCACCTATAGCTGCTTTCATCCCAAGTCTGTAGAGTTGAGCAACTGTAACAGATACCTTATATGGCTGACCTACCCTTCTCAAACACTCCCTATTTGGCCCATTACAGAAAACATTTGTCAAATGCTGATCTGAAATTATCACAAAATGAAAACCATCAACTAGGCACAGGTCCCATCTGCTCAGAGCAGAAGATGGCTAAAAGCTCTCTGGAGCCCAGGAGTTGGAGACAAACCTAGGCAACAAACCACAGCCCTGATACAGACAAGCAAACAAGCTAATAATGATAAATATTAAAAAAGGAAAAGTATCCTCATATTTTTCCACATATATGCACATCCACACAATATGTACATGAACATGTAAATACACAAACAAAAAGTCAGGGAGACAAAGAAAAAAGACAAGCAAACAAACATGAACTAGAAGTAGAAAGGCTGAAAGCACCAAGTGATACAGTTGTTCTGGTATTACTCCTAACATGAAGTGTCCTATTTAGGAGAGCGTTATCAAGTGTCTGCTACGTAACAAGGAGACCTGCTAAAGTGTGAAGGGCATATGAAAGAGCATTTTGGGGGGGATTTTGGTGGGGAAGGAGAGGCACTGGGAATATACTCATTTTTTTTTAAAGTTTCTGTATCGAAAATTTGATAAAGCCAAAGAGATCTTTCCAGTTAGAATATCTATCACCTGTGAGTGTCTGAGAATGAGTTACGTATAGAGTAAGCAACACAAAGAAACTGTGGCAAAGAACAGAGGCATCATCACATGGCAGCTTCAGAGCTTCAACCACAGTACTCAGACATCCTTGATGAAACAGCAGCCATTGTGATTGTCTGCAGACAGCGAGAACGGCACTCCTATGGCCCTCAGAGGTCCTACTCTACACACTGCTTCTGCTTTAGCCATGCTTCGAGGTGAGAAATCACCAAGAGAAGCAAGGGATTGGTACACAGCTATTTTATTTTAAAACTACAATCAATTTTGGAGGTACAATGTAGTGGCAGAGTGAATGTTTTGTGTGTGTAAGGCCCTGTGTTAACGCCAGGTGGGGGGAACCGAAATTAATATTTAGGAGTAAAAAGCCTAAAGAAGCTCAATGAGGAAATAAAATTAAAGCACCCACTGGTATTTAATTCCACATGAAGACGAAGAGTCGTGTTTTGGCTTGGGAAAGAACATGAAGTGGATGTGGTGTTTCAGAGGAGCTTAAGAATGCCTTCTAGGCCCACAGTTAGAAGGTTTTGAGTTTTGTTGAAAGAACAAAGAAAACAGAAGATAGGATGCAGATGCCTTCTCGCTTTTGTCAGCATCACTGGTCCATTATATAACTAATGACCAACTAACAACCAAAGTCTGAAATTCTCTGGTGTGCACTGTCACTGGCTTGGGT
The DNA here is from genome assembly GCF_000001635.26 of Mus musculus. Classification (NCBI taxonomy): domain Eukaryota; kingdom Metazoa; phylum Chordata; class Mammalia; order Rodentia; family Muridae; genus Mus; species Mus musculus. Next base: position 10,400,536 of record NC_000084.6, on the reverse strand, counting down.
AATGATACTGTGGTGTCAGAAGAGGAGAGATGCTCTGTGGATTTTGCATCCCTCCTCTGTCTCTTCTGCGGAGGCAGCTTTGTGCAGGTTTTCTTACCCCTCAGAGAATCATCCTCTGCAAATGATCATATCATTTACCTGGCTGGGTTGCCAGGATTAAATGAGGTGAGTGGAGCTATTAGTTCATAACAATTTTTGGCAGTTAGTACACACTGAATAAAACAATTTTTTTGTCTTCTCCATGATGTGGACACAAGTCCCTGAGCAGGCTTTTCAGAACTGGTGGGACAGACTGTGATTTTGTGCTTTAATGTGGCTCCTCGTTTTCTTTGATCATCATTAAATTTTATAGATAGAGATTTGGGTTTTTAGAGGTGAATTTGAGGCTACTGTAATTCCCCTGCCACTGAGACTGATAAACAAAACTGTCCACACTACCAAAAGCTTGACACCTAACATGGGCTAACAGAGCTAGCGAGCACAGTACAGACCTTCAGAATGAAGTTTCCATGTTGAGCAGTATATGTGCCAAAGCCAGGGAAGATACATTGATCAGGCTGGAAGGTGGGTGTCATTGTGAGAATAATTTGTCATCTTCTAAAGGATTATCTCTGATGGATCCCTTATGGAAATATGTTCATTCATGAAGAAGCCAATCCTGCCTAGTCACACTAATTCAAAATCATCAGAAGAATGAATGACGTGTTCTGACCTATTAGAGCCTAAATGCAACTGTCGACAGCAGTAAAAAATAATAAACCCTGGCACAGGATTCCTTCCTGCCTTTGGCCATTTATGTTCCCAGGTGAAAGGCACACACAGCCTTATATTTTAACATGCCTTAAGCAGCACAATAGCTGAGCCACTGCCTACCCTCCATGCTGTTAGAATCCACTTTCCTACCGACAGCTCCGAGTTACTGCTTACTAATGTCTATGCTCCATCCTGGCTGCTCTTGGCCCAACTGAGCAGCCCTCTGGGCCACGTTCTCTTGGCCCTTTTCACTTAGCGGCTCTCTCTCTCCCTCCTGCATGTTCTTACTATCCCATGGTGGCTTATGTCTTCCCTCCCTCCTGGTGGGTATTGGCTGCTGGCATCTTTATTCACCAATCAGAATTAACTGGGGTCAGGGTCCCTCAGGCTATCTTAGTAACCAGCACTTAGCATTAGAATATAAGCAGTTGTACACCAATCCACTACAGTTGACTATATTGCCTGACTATCATAAAAATGTTCTTCTCAGAATATCCCCAAAGTATCTGCCAAGGACTTTATTGCTTTGCTTCTTCCACTCTTGGAAGAAAAGTCAAGGATAACTACTGTCTCCACTGACAGTGAATTCCTTCATCAGGTATATATGTATTGTATGTATGTGTGTATCCCTGGCTGGCTTGAACTTGCTATATAGACCAGGCTGGCTTTGAACTCATCTGCCTCTCAACTTATGATTTAATTAAATAGAATTTCATCACTTCCCCTATCCTTTTCTCCCTCAATCCTTTCCCAACTTCTCCCCCCTATTCCTTTTCAAACTCGTATCTTCCTATTCTTTATTACTGCTACATGTATGTGTGTGTGTGTATGTATGTGTACGAATAAATATATAAATTCAACCTGTTGAGTCTGTTTAGTGTTGCTTGCATGTATATTTTTTTAGGGCTGACCACTTAAGATTGGATAATTAATTATAGAGGGTGCCCATCTCTGAGGAAGACAAGCTTTTCACCTGGGGTGGAGTTTAGTGCAATCCTCCACGCTGGCATGTCAATTGGGTCGTTATTGTTCAGGTCTTGTTTATTTAGCCATATTGCTGAGGTTTTGTGGGTGTAGCTTCCCTGTTATATCAGAAGGCATGGTCTTCTATCAGACATCCTGGTCCTCTGGCTCTTAAACTCTTTCCAGATACTAGGTTTCTTCTAACATAGATTGATTCAAACGTTCTTCTGCTTTTTGGGCAAGAAAACCATCTCTTGTCCTTGGATCCCTCTTGGTAACCAAGGAGATGACTTCAGCTTCCTCAGCCTCTGTCATTCTCTTTACTTATATTTACATGACTTCTATTTTAGTTTTGTGGGTGTTGCTCTCTTGAAGTCTGACACTAAACCCAAGAGTTTTGTGCTCAGCTTCAGCCTCTACAGTAACAGGTCTCGAAGGAGCTGTAGGTTATGCAGAGCAACATTGGCCATGAGAAGGACCATGTGATCTCTCACTCTTTTTTATTCTAACCTTGAGATTTTTCATTTTCACACTTTTACAATATGTATAATAATAAAACAATAAGGGGATATTTAGTCAACTTCTTATTCATAGAATATGAAATTGATAAAAAAAAAAAAGAACATGGTCCATTGTTCGCTACACCAGCAATGTTTGCAGTGTGGCATTAAGAGGGGGCCTGAGGTTCTTGCAGGCATCAAGTGTCAAGAGTTTCTATAATAATGCAAATGAACATATCTTTTGTGGGCATCCTCTGAGTATAAATAGAGTGTTTCTCAGGGCCTGAGTGACACAGGATATTGTAACATATTGAATGCAGAAGCAACTATAAGAATCCAATTATTTTCTGTTGAACTACATAAGTGGGCTTGCAAAAATAGAAAACAATGCTATCATTATCAAAATTTATAATTTTTCATAAAACTGTGCTATTTCTGTGAACATATGAATAATTATGGCTTTATAAAATTAAATATAGCTTTAATTTTCAATATCATATGATAAATACTGATACTTATAGTGTGTCAGAGTTGGCTTGTGCCAGTTTGCAAGAAAGCTATTCATATTTCAAAATAGTCTATGGTGGGGGAATATACCATGAAAATCAGGAAGCACCATTTGAAAAAAAAAAAAAAAACCTTTAAAGACAGATTTCTCTGTGTAGCCTTGGCTGTCCTGGAACTCACTCTTCAGACCGGGCTGGCCTGGAAGCTGCAGATCTGCCTGCCTCTGCCTCCTGAGTGCTGGGATCAAAGGGATCCACCATTACCACCTGGCTTTTTAAAAAAGCTTTATTTTTATTTTATGCTTATGGATGTTTTGCCTGAGTGTGCATGCAGTGCCCATGGAGACCAGAAGAGGGCATTGGATTCTCTGGAATTGTAGTTGCAGATTGTTGTGTGCCACCATGTAGAGGCTGGGAATTGAACCCCGGTCCACTGGGAGAACAACCAGTGCTCTTAACTGCCGGGCCATCTCTCCAACACTGAAATTTTTGTTTCCAATAATTAATTTAGCAGCACAGCTAAACTGGATATAACTCACTTAAAAATTCTCTCAGGTGTTCCATAATTTTTAGGACTGTAAATAGTTCCCAAGGCCCCTAATCTATTGTACTTTTAACTGTTGGTTACATCATTCCTGCACTCACAGGCTCACACCATCTCTATGCCCTAACTCTACCTATCCTTGCTCTGGCTGTTGAGCAGTGACAAGAGCCACTTTCTGACATTTAAACCTTATTCTTCATTTCCTCTGTCGTGATAGAGTGCCAACTACCTTCCTTTAGTCTCTGAGACTTTCGGCTAAAATATGCCTCTTCTCAAAGTAGATCAGAATTATCTGGGATGGTTATTAACATTAACTACCCTAAAATAATCATATCATCCAAAATTTCCAAATCACAAATCTCTGTAGAAGGTACAAGTAACCAGTTAATGTTAGAGGTTAGTGGGCGGTTGTTGTTAAGTTTCAGAAGCTTCTACAGCCAGTCCTTTGGAGGTCTCGCACAGGCCATGTCCTTACATTCTTCTCTTGTTTGTTTGTGTGTCCTTCGTCACTTTCTTGGGCTTCAGGTTCTTACTTTAAATACTCCTGTAACATTTTCACAGACTGTTTTGTCTATGTGCCCTAAATATAACCTGACTTCTGAAACAAAACTACTATTGAGACAACTATCTCTTTCCAAATTAATGATGCCACAGTTGTTCTTATTAGTTGGGATGGACTAATAAAGTGAGTTTTTTTTTTAACCTTTTGATTGCTCTTTGTCTAAGGGAAATGGTCTTCCCAGCCCATGGCTAACATATCTCATGTGTCTCTTCTGTCCACATCTAGTCTATTGACGACTTCTTATTCTTTAGGTAAGGGATATTCAGAAACTCAATGATTTCATGCCCCTATGACTCCCAGTGCCACCTGCTGGCAGGTTAGCTCTTTTGCAGACTATTGTGGTCCTGTTGGTTATTTGCTCTGTCCCTATGAGGTACAGGGCTGCAGAGAAAACTGACCCCAGGATAGATAGAAGACACAGATGTTGGTCCACAAGAAAGCTCAGGTACAGCCTAGGCATTTTCTATAACAATGTTAAAGAGACAGAGAGGTCACAAGTCTCTCTTGCTAAGCAAACAGAACACAAATGCTGAGAAATCACCTCACAGAGTTTTAACTTCAATACTATGTGTCATTTTCAGAATTAAAGTAAGTCCTATTTGTAAAAGATAGAATGGGTTACAAGAGATGGATAAATAAAACAGGAGAAAAATTCATGTAAGTCATTGAGAAGGAATGAGGAAGCTGATGGGGGTTATGGATCAGTTGATCAGTAAATATACATTTACTCTGAAAGCCTTGACTTTTAAGAAATTAAATGTCTTCAAGCTTCCATACTGTGAGAAAGTCCAAGCCAGAGGTAGAAGCCATCAGTGGTTATTCTTATTAGCATTTGACTCAGGCTTCAGTTCACCGCTGCCTCCAGAGACCTCAATATCATAAGTCAGAGACAGAGCTAATGTCATCAGCACCGTTTGACTAGCCCACAGACTATAAGAAAAATAGTCACAGTTTTAAAAAGCACAGTGCTTTCAGTCTCTCTGCTTTTTTGAAAACACACACCCCTTGCAGCTTCCTCTAAATTCCCTCACCAATCCTCCCGTCTCTCAGATGCCAATCTTTCTACCCATTATTTATAAGCCAAAGGTATTCAGGCAGGGAAACTGTGGTATAGATTTGCCTTGTCTAATGATTTCCTAGAAGTATGATCTCTGTTTATTTAGAACTTAAAAAAAAAATCTAATTTCTTAGTCATCCATCCTCATTTCAAGTGCTTAAAGCCATATATAATCATGTCAATAAAGGACACTTTCATCAACACTGAATGTTTTATTCTCTTTTGAGTGTTCTGTTTAGTTTGAGACAGGGTCCCTCTACATAGCCTTGGTTGTTTTGGAACTTACTATGAAAACCAGGCTAGAACACAGGAAGTTTTGTTGATCAGATTAAGGTATAGATTTGGACTTATCAAGTTTAGAACTATTGGCATTTTAGGGTTATATAAATCTTTGTAGTGAGACGTTTTCCTGGGTATTATAAAATACTTAGCTGTACTCCCAGTACATAACAGTAGCACTCCCCTCAGTGTCACAACCAAAATGTCTCCTGACATTGCCACAATTTGTAGCAATGTGAAGGAGACCAAGTAAATAAAAGACACCGAGTCGGAGTCATTGTCTACAATGATTTTCTTCTTGCTGCCCCCATGGCCTACTGAATAGCTTAAAATAATTTTGGTACCCACTTTATCGCTGCAAATGTAACAGAAATTTACTGCAGTGTAGAGTGATGTCTCCCATGAAGAGTAGTAGAAAGTGTAGAGCTGCCCACACTATGCTAAAGGGGACTAACTTAACTGGACAAGCTCCTTCATGCACAATGCAAGGAGTTCAACACCATTCTTGTCCCACTTGCACTCTCTTGGACATCAAGAGCAAAACCAACCAACCAACCAAACCCTCATATGGCCTAAGTTTCTAAGTTTCAGCTTCACAAAGCAGCCTCTCTGAAAGTGTGGTCAAGAGCCCAAATGAATACTACAGTGAAAAAAACCTTTAGAAGACAATTGTCCAAATTATGTAGGCTCTTTGTTCTTAAATTATACTCCCTAGATATGTTTCCTGTTTGTTTGATTAGTTGATTGGGATTTTTTATTGTTTGTTTTTTTACCTTGATGCTAAAATAAAGGAACGATTTGTGTTAAACTGAACTCTCCCAGCTTCCTAGAGGGCTTTCTTGATATTCTACAGGATTTCCATCCAATGAGATTAAGGCACAAAAGACATCTTGTTGTGAGCTCAGGAAATGGTAATGTTTGAGAACTACAGCAGAAGTAGATATAGGGACTAAAGAATTCAACAGGCTAGGAACATATGTCAGGAACAACTGGATATGGGCTGGGTTTTTTGTTTTTGTTTTCTTATCAAGCTGTCATGGGCTGTAAATACATGGACATCAGATTGGTATATCTCTCCTCAGTTCAGAGCTACTAAGAATACTGGCAGAGGTTTGGGAGCTGTGTATTCAAAAGATCTGTAATTAGTGACATGATCCAACCACCTAAACTGAGACATGGGTGAGAGGACTTGCCTGTTCAGTTAAATGCTATGGGGTGCTAAGATTTAAAGAGAATTAAGGCAAGGCCCAAGCCCTCAATATGGGCAAAAATCCCTCAACATGAATTACTAATGATGGGACAATAATTACTTTTTTCTTGTTTTATCCCAAATGGCTTCATCTCTTCTGGGCCCAGTAATGTGATTGACAATTACACAAGACCTTGGAGTGTCCTATAAACAGACAATTAGAACAAAGGTATACATTGGCCTAGCTTTGTACTTGCCTTAAACATTATACCATGCCTTAGCCACAGCAGCTACTCAATAAACAAATATCATTGGAATACTGAATAAGGTAAAAGATTCTGTACATCTTACAAGACAGGACCCCAAAAGGTAACAAGGCTTTCTTTCATTTTGAGGGTACCACATAGACCCCATCAGGGTAATATATATATGAGGCACTTAGGGAAAAGGTCATAAATTCAAGAAACAATAGTTGCATCAAACAGAATCAACAAAAAAACTAATGGCACATTTAAATTAAGGAAATATGTGGCAACTTTTGTGTAAGGGACAGTCCTCAGAGTACAGAACTGTGAGAGATTCTGTCCTAATTTGGCACTGGTGACAGCATAACTGTTGCCACTCCTAGGAGAAAGGATGAGAGGAAGGATTGATTACAGGAATGCAGAAGGAGAAAGTCTAAAGAAGAAGAACCATGACCTTAGGTCGAGGGGCACCAGCAGCCCAAGGCATCCCCTCAAGGAGGAAGCCAGGAGAATAATTAGCCAGACCTTACCCCCCCCCCCATCCCTACTTGGAGCCCCTGCTGGGACTTTGCCTTGGGCGGGAAGTCAGGCTTTGGAGCCCTAGCTTTAGCCCTTATGGCAGCCTCCTGTGGAGAGAGCCTAGGGGGTAAAGGGGAGGGAGAGCTCCGCCCCAGGAACCTATCACTCTCCCTTTGCTGTGGATGTCTGCAAGTCTTCAAAGTGCCAACTGGTGATCAACTGATGATAATCCAAGAGGAAAGAATCACTATTATTCTCTCATTCTGCGTGAGAATTTAAAAATCACTCTGATTTAAAAACAAGATTTCATCCAGGACAAGATATTCCAATTAAGAAGAAAGTTCAGATAACAAACAGGAACTTTAATTCTATCAGATCTGAATGGGTCAGCCACAAATACACCAAGTCTGGCTTCCTGGCTAGTTCCTATCAGGGGATCTGATCAAATGAGAATTGGCCATATATAACCAAAGCTTTTACTGTGACAGACTACAAATCAACTCAGATTTAGGGATTTACCAGTAAACTAGGGATGTGGGGAAAGGTGCCCAAACTCTTAAGGTAAAGTTACTGCCTTACAAACCACACAGAGGATAGCCATAGAGGAAATCCATGAAAAATGTTAGTGGACAAAGTGAGAGCTGCTACATTTCTTTAAAAGTATAACGGAAAACATTGTTAAATGGCAGAAAATAATTTGAAGGAATATACAAAGAAGAATATGGGAATTCTGGAGTGATCTTCAGTCATAAAAGAGACAAAAGTCACTATTGTTTAGGTTTAGGTAAGTCTCTGGGCTCTAAATTACTGACATTTATTAGCAAATTATAACAAGATTGGGAAAAAGATATGTTTTCTCTTCTTTTATGGTTTAATCATCAGTATACACCCAATTTATTCAAGTCAACTCACAAAGATTTACAATTACAAAACAAATCATTAAGATTTTATTATGTATATGGTCATCAATTCTTAAGAAATCATTATATATACAGAAACTTCACAGTGAAACCAACTCTTATTTGCCACACTAATTTAGAAAGAAATGCTTTCTTTCTTGAGAGAGAGGTGTATGCATGGCTCCTGCTTAGTCAGTGAAGGGTCTCTGCATAATAATGGCTACTACAAATCTCATACTTATCTGCAAGGCACAGACACACACTGGCCTATGGTTCAACCATACTCAGTCACATCAAATTACAATTAAGTGGTATGCATAACCACTTTACATATGCAGATATGATAACCACTTTATATGTGCAGATCTTCAAGAGAAAACACCCACTGACCATGATTGATTTTTTTTTTCTTTGTTGTGAATTAATAGATCAATCCAAAGAGATGGGTCTATCATCTTGTCTGCGGATCACCTAAATTGTCATAAAGAGTTGGCAGGACTCATCTCACTAAAATGTAATCTAGACTATTATTTACTGATGCAACAATTTATACTTCTCATGGGTCTAAATAGCCTTGTTCCCCAATTAAGTCGTAAACACATACTTTCAGTGCCTGCCATACATACACACAAACGGGGAAATCTCAGTGAAAAAGAGAAGTTCCTGCCCTCCCAGGCTGGTGAACCACAATAAAAAGGTAACTAAATAAGAACTCCAGACAATGATCTTTGTTAGAAATACAGTCATAAAAACTACTAGGCTGAAACTAAGCATGGGAGGAAAGGACATAATATAGACAAGAAGTTAGAGAAGCCTCACTACAAAGCTGACAGTTTAGGCAAAGAAAAAGTGAGCCAGGTTAAAATATAGGATAGGTCACTTTGGGACAAAGATCAGATGAGACAAAAGCCCTGAGGTGGGGATGCACTGGGGATGTTTAAGGAATGATCAATAGATACAATGATCAATCAATAAGAGGAAAGTGATAGGAGATAAGACAGGAGAGTCAGCCAGACACCAACCCATCAGGGCTATGGAGGCCAAAGAATTTGCATTTTGTTCCAAGAGTGATGAGAAGTCGCCTTAGGGTTTGGAGCTAGAGAGACATGACCTCTGCTTTAAAAGCATCACTCTGTCTCCACGTGGAGAAGAGCCTGCAGCCAGCAGAAGGCTACATCAGGCATTCAAGGAAGAGCAGTGGCGACAGTGAAAAAACACAGTGGGGAGTTGGCCATTCCACCTCTAGGCCTGCTGGCAGACTGAACAGGTGGTATGTGTGGGGAAGGGGAGACTGAAAACAGTAATGGGCCAGGGTTGCAGAGGGAAGAATGGAGGAATGTAGATAGGAGGTAGGTGAATGCTTATGACAATCAAAAGTTGGGAACCGAGTACATGTGAGATACTCATTAACACCCCAAAGGAGATACACACTGATCACTAACACATATAAGTCTGGGGTTTCAGGGAGAGGTTAGATATGATTTTAAAAATAATCCAAATGGAAAAATGTTATTGGAAACATATGTTCAATGTATCTCTACGTTTTCATTGTGGACTATTGTTTTTTCACACTGACATGCAAAAGCGAACTTCATAAGATACTGTGAATTTGTGATGCTCAAATAAGAACTGGAAATGTAGTCTTCAGTTTTTATCCCTTGTTGAGCTTGCATCTTAGTCCAACTATTTCTCCACGGAAACATTATATGATTTGTAATTACTTGCATCAGAAAATGAACACAGTCAGAAAAATAAAAGCTAAGCAAATGAGGGGTGGAAAGGACGTGAGCTAATACTCTATAGACTCAGAACCAGGCCCACGGGCTTTCTAGTTCAAGCCTGCACAAAGCAGTCACTCACAGATGACATCTATAAAGGAGGGCAAATGCAGGTGGCCTTCTCCACACTGCCACATGCAATGTGGCAGAGGTATCAACAGCATGTGGACACAATTTGTTCTGGTTGTGAGTAAAGAAACTCTCAAGGCATGAACAGCTCAGATGTGCGGGGTCCTCAACATGGGCTCTGACAGCTGACCTTGCTCAGTTAAACAATTTGCCACAAAAGGGAAGCAGAAGGCATTTGGATGCTGTAAGAGGAATTCTTGAGTTTCAGCACTACCTTATAAATTATACAATGAAGCAAACACTTGTTTCTTATTCTAAAGAATTTTCACCTAGTTTAATCTCTTTACAGAGAAGTTTAAAACTACATAAAAGAAAGAGAAAGAAAGAATGAACAAAAGAAAGAAAGAGAAAGAGAGAGAGAGAGAGAGAGAAAGAAAGAAAGAAAGAAAGAAAGAAAGAAAGAGAGAGAGAGAGAAAGAAAGAAAGAAAGAAAGAGGAAAGAAAAACTTTGTAAGAACAATACGACAGAAAGTGTCAAAGTCATAATCAAAGAGTGACTTTAGATCTTTTTGAAGTGCAAAGAAGAAAAATAACAGCCTACAGCTTAAAGCTAACATCACACCTCGGAGTCAGTGAGTGAAGGAGAACATCACTAACTCTGATTCTTCAGCGGGAAATTCGAGCCCTGCTAGAGCAGTGGCTCTCAACCTTCCTAATGCCGGGACCCTTTAGTACAGTTCCTCATGGTGTGCTGACACCCAACCATAAAACCATTTTCATTGCTACTTCCTAACTGTAATTTTCCTACTGTTATGAATTGTAAATATATTCAGAGACAGAAGTCTGCCAAAGGGGATCTCGCCCCACAGGTTGAGAACCATGGGACTAGAAAGTCCCAGAACATGATAGTTAATAATTTAGTCCTTTCTAAATTTTTTCCAGTAACTTTTAGAATTTAAAAAGACTCTCAAAGAACAATAATTTTCCTTTGAGAGGTCCTGTTTTCTTTCATGATTTTACTAAATAACAAGAGGTTATTTGGTGAAGGTTATGTGGGGCGGAGGGGCAAGGATACAATGCAAAAAGCATGGCATGTTTTGCTTTAAACATATCCAAGGAAAAGCTTGGGCTTGAAGAACAAACACACTGCATCTTAAGCTTTGGCCATATAGATCAAAAGCAACCAGGAGAACCTGAGCACAGAACCTTCTCCTTCTTTAAAAGGCAAGCACAGTACCCTACTTAATATGTATTCACTCTTAAAATCATCTTTGGATTGTGAAGTGTGTTTGCTCCAGTCTTTGACCAATACCAGCCCCTCACACATCCTCCTCCTAAAAGCCTGCCCACCTACAGCTTAGCCTTTCCCCTCAGCTTTGACTTACAGATACTCATTCTGGGGAGGGAAAGAGAAGAGAAAGAAGTAAAATCACAGCAGTGGCCACTCACCAACAGCAGCGTGCATGAGTGGGGAGTGGTGTCCAGTGCAAGCGCTCTACACCCTCAGCCTTGTTCTTTCTCTGCTTGCTCTTTCTCCTTTACTGTGTCAGCAACCTCTTGCTAGACTCAGACTCAAGATCACCATTGGCCACAGCATGCAAACTTGGGCCAAAAATTAAACTGCATGTGTGTTTCAATAGTCTGAATGAAGCAGTACAGTTGTGAGAACTGCTCAGCTTGAACCAAGCTACATAATTCAAGATTCTCATTCAATAAATCTGAAGAAAAAAATGGGACTGTTCTACTCAGCTATCACAACCATGTGCAAGACTGATGGAATTTATTTAAGACCACGTGACCAATTATGTCCCATGAGCTATTTCTACAGTTTTATAGGAAAAAAAAGATCAAGTAAAAACCTAATTAATATTTACTCTCCAGCACATGAGTAATATATACATGGATACAACTTGCCAAATATTCTCGCAAAATACCCTCAGAGATAAACACTGGAAGAAAAGTTTCCTTTCTTTTCCTTACAGAACAGCAGAATTTCAACTAAAGTCAGAAAGGGTCTCCTTCAAAGTTCTACAGAGCAAACACAATCACAGGTTGCCACGGTCATTCTGTAATGCTCTCAGATAAGGCAGCCCAGAATCTCTTTAAGAAGCAACTGAACACACGTCAAAATATTTCAATTATACTAATGGTTCCAAGATAATTTGTAGAAACATTCACATCTTCTTTTTACAAATAGCGGATAACCGAGTACCCAGATGCTGTTACAAATAACAGATAACCAACTATGCAGACACTGATTCCACAGAGGGTGCCATAGGTTTGAATTCAGAGACAAACACACCCCTGCGAAAACTCAGCCTCCTCTGCACATACATTTGGCATGACTCCATCTCTGGTAATTCTCAAAGCACGAGGGAGTGTAAAAATAATCCGGGAAGTTATTTTCTAAGAACAAGAGCCACGAGGACATAATCATATTCTTGCAGTCAGACTTTGACTTCCTTACCAAGCGTCTGTGTCCTGATCAGAAGAGCACAGGGCTTCAAAGGAGGGCGACAAGGACAGAGAGGACAATGGGTGTTCATGAGGTTAACAGAGAAGGAAGTATGTGCATAATTACTGACATATAATTGACATCTAAGTTGGAAATATTTTCCAGTCTTCGTGTTTATTACGCTGATTTTATAAAGCAGAACAGCACAATTACATCAAAGTGCCTGCTAAGATACAATCCAGGGAGTCTTCAAAACCAGAGTGTTTGGAGAGGGGGAGGAGCAAGGAAAAGACAACAGAAGTCAGAGCAGGATAACACCAGAGCCACAAAACTGACTTTTGAACAAAAGAAAATAGAGGCACAAAACATTTACAAGTGTTTTCATTCATAGGATTTCTTCCTAGATCCATTAAAACACTGGCTTATGATGGATTTACACCACAGTGAAACCCTTGACAACTTCAAAATCAACTTCATGTTTGGGTTTTCCATTCTTTCAGGTGATGAATAGTGGGAATCAGGGAAGGAATGTCACTTGAAGTCAGTCATTTATCACGAACCAAAATGGCTAAGTACCCCATAAACCGCAATGATCCATTTCCTATTAGCACGGCACAACAGAAGGCAACCTCATCTGCATTAACAATTTTTATGACCTCCGTTGGCAGAAAGGCTAATGTTAGGAAATGGCTTGTTTTTGCTCTGCTATAAATGATCATTATTATACCATAAAAAATTCTTTAACAGTATAAACTACTGATTGGTCCATTAAAGGATTCTTTCTGGAGAAGAGCTGACAATCTTGGGAAAGCACTTTCACGGCTTCACACGCCTTAGTCTGTTTTAGATATGAGCTAAGAGCCTCTTAATCAGGATGTCTAATGTCATAACAGAGTATAATTTAAACAATTTCTGCCCCTCCCAAAAAACTTTGAGGTCACTGACCATTCTATGTCTCAACTTTCAAAACTCATCCTTCAAGTTTTAAGCAATAGTAGGTTTCTTAGTTGCAAGAAAAGGCATGAAATTAGGGTGTCATGACTGAAATTAGGTGAAACTGTTACAGAATTTATGTTCAATAAACTGTCCATAAAATGCAACCTCACAGTTTGACATCTCAGGGGGTCACATCCAGATGACTGATGTCACTCTTCACTACAGACATCAACAGCAGCTACGTTAATGTAATAAAAGAAATGGCTCCATATATACACTGAGAACCAAGTGGCCTGGAACAGCAGCTGGAGAAATGGTAGCACATCAAGAATCAGGAAGATGGGGTGTTCTTCAAGATTCTGTTCTTTCACAACTCTTAGAAACCTGTTGGGCTTTTCTTGTTTTTGTTTTTGTTTTTTGTTTTTTAGTTTTTTCGAGACAGGGTTTCTCTGTATAGCCATGGCTGCTGTCCTGGAACTCACTCTGGAGACCAGGCTGTCGTCAAACTCAGAAATTCACTTGCCTCTGCTTCCCAAGTGCTGGGATTAAAGGCGTGCACCACCACACCCGGCATCAGAAACCTGTTTTAAAGTGAGTGGTTGAAAGCTCCCCAAATCCCAATATTTACCAGATACATACATATCTATTTTGGTATTGTATTTAAATGCATTATGTAATTTAAGATGCATTGTGCATTTTTACTAAGGTTTTGAAGATTCTTTAGTTCTTAACCTCATTGTTCTATTTTTTTTTTTTAATTAGAAAAATCAATAAACTGGGAAAACCAGTTTAAAACCACCTCCCTAATGATTCTGTTTTGACTGATTCTACAGTGCGGCCTGGTATTGGGATCTTTAGTTGCCCAGGTGGACTCTAATGTCCATCTATGTTTAATGGCATTACTAGACCCTTTGTGTAGTGAATGTGGTCCTCAGACTAACAGAGTCAGCCTTACCCAGATGGTTGTTTAAACTGTAACCTCATCCCATGCTTAGGAAATTAGAATTTGCATTTTTATAAAATGTCAGGTGATCCTTGCCTACATGGGAACTGTAGAGAAAAGATGAGAAACAGGATGGAAGGAGTCAAATAACCTAATCAGATTTCCCAGCATCGGTGCAGGCTGGGAATGGGTATGGATGTGGGCTGAGAAACTCCATTTCACAAAATAACAAGTGCCTCCAAGACTATCACTAATATGTGTACATAAATGTACATATTTTCAGAACAGTAAGAGCCTTGGGCAGAGAAAGAAGAATAAGAAATGATTCATTTATCATGTTTAGAAAGACAGATATAGTTCTAAATAAGAAAAAATAAAACAAACTACAAATTATTAAAAGTAAGTACATACCAGGCTGCTATTTAAACATAAGGATAATTTTAAAAAATGCTTGCATGCTATGAGCCAGGGTCCTAGGGGGTAATTCATGAAAGAAAAAGTAAAATTTCATGACCTCAACATTGAAGAAAAATTTATCATACTAATAATTTTGACTTTTCCCCAGACGAGATAATCTTCCAGAATGTCTGGGTTCCCCTGAAAATCCTGTACCTGCTAGAATGTGTCATCAAGTACCCCAAACAAGCCTCTCACACTTGGACTCTTAACCTCTCCATTTCCTCAAATCCCTCCTCTACCTATCACTGGTGGCTGGCATTGTTTCCTTTCTCCTTTGAAATCACCAATAGCCCTTAAGTCAGACGATCCCACCCACCAAGAACTAGGGGACCAGGCGAATGGGACTGAAGGTTTATGACCTTATTTATGCCAACAAGTTTTTTTTTTTAATTATTAGAAACCTCCCCCTCCCATAGAAAGTGCCATCCCAAACTAAAACAACACAAAATGTTTCACAGTGTCTACAAAAAGGGCCAGAGACAAGAAATCTACATAATCCCTTCTTAGCTTTGTCTTCAAGATTTAGGGAAATGTTCTGAGGTGCTATTTAGACTTTTGGAGTGGGGCTGGAAATTGAACCCAGTACCTCAAACATATTAGGCACATGCTCTACCTCTGAATCTCACTCCTTATCCTTATCTCACTCAGTGTCTTAAGCATAATCAGATCTCTGAGTGTGGGCCTCTCTCTCTCTCTCTCTCTCTCTCTCTCTCTCTCTTTCTCTCACACACACTCACATGTTCTTTGTTGGTACTGTCCCCTCATGTGTCTCACACGTATAGAGCCCCTTGTCCAAAATTCAACTATATCCTCCTTCACTATATGGGTCACAAATATTTTTTAATAAATTTATTTCTATGTGACGCACAATGTCACAGCGTGTGTGTGGAGGTCAGCAGACAAGTTATAGAAGTTGGTTCTCTCTCCCCACTATGTAGGGCCGTCAGCATTGGCAGCAGGTGTTTGTAAAACTGAGCCATCTTTATAACACTTGTATATATTTTTGGATTAAAACTGTTCAAGGGATCCTCACTACAAGCTCAAGTTTCCTTTTAAAAATAATTTATTTATTTTTGTTTCATGTGCATTAGTGCTTTGTCTGCATGTATGTCTGTGTGAGGGCATGAGTTACAGTTTTGAGCTGCCATGTGGGTGCTGAGAATTGAACCTGGGTACTCTGAAAGACTAGCCAGTGCTCTTAAACACTGAGCCATCTTTCCAGCCCCAAGCCAAACTTTCTAATTTGTGCTTCCCAGATTTTTTCTTCAAACTACCTATATAAACCAGAGTAATATTTGTAGACTATATCAACATAACCTTAGGAAATGTTTTGCTTTGTTTTTATAAAAAACTCATGATTTTCTTGCTTCAGCTTCCAAGTGCTCAGCTTTTAGGTATATGCCACCATACTGGCACCAAGGAGCCTCGTGGTGGCAAGGGAACCATCCTAATGGTTTGAAAGGAAAACATGACAGCCCATATCCGTACCCATTCCCAGCCTGCACCGATGCTGGGAAATCTGATTAGGTTATTTGACACCTTCCATCCTATTTCTCATCTTTTCTCTACAGTTTCCATGTAGGCGAGGATCACCTGACATTTTATAAAAATGCAAATTCTAATTTCCTAAGCATGGGATGAGGTTACAGTTTAAACAACCATCTGGGTAAGGCTGACTCTGTTAGTCTGAGGACCACATTCACTACACAAAGGGTCTAGTAATGCCATTAAACATGGATGGACATTAGAGTCCACCTGGGCAACTAAAGATCCCAATACCAGGCCGCACTGTAGAATCAGTCAAAACAGAATCATTAGGGAGGTGGTTTTAAAGCTGCTGCCTCAGTGAGGCTAGTGCACAGCCTAAGTTACACTTTCTACATCAGCCAACCATTTCATCAGTGCCTCAGTTCCCTTTCTCCCCTCTCCTTCACTGACATTTCTCACACCCCTGCTCCCATCTCGTGAGTGTCCTTCCTGACCTGCATTGACCACCTTCTGTTTTACTGTCACAGGAATTCTATCCTGCTCCCTTGTTCTTCCCATCCTTTAGCATCTCTTCTTCCTCACCCCTGATCCTCTCTCTCTCTCTCTCTCTCTCTCTCTCTCTCTCTCTCTCTCTCTCTCTCCCAACCCCACATGTATGTACACCCCCCCCACAATCCGTCTCCATCACTCTCCACTCTTATTCAATACAGTGCTCAAAGGCTTAGCTAGAACAATGACACAAGGTAAAGAAAAAAAAAAAACAGTTACAAATAGGAAATGAAGAAGTCAAATTCTTTTTGTGTACAGTCATGATCTCCTACTTAAAAGACACGGGAGTCCTCTTTCTTCAATCTCAGCCCTGCTCAGCAGTGTGTGTGCACTTGGGAGTCGGTTCTGTTCTGTACATAGCTTCGCACTCTCAAGGGCTGGCAAATATAAATGCTAAATGTCTCTTACTGGAACTCTGAGATAGACTTTTAGGTAAACAGCAAATTATGCAAATGAGATGTCCTTGTGTCTGAAAAACATAAGCAGGACACAATTCCTCAGAGAATACAAATTTAGCAGCCAGGATAGGCCATAGGCTTTATCACCCCTGACTCTAGAATCTAGTTCATGTCAGAAACCTTGTCAGAAACATTTTTTAGCACTGACACTCAGCACGAAATGCAAATATTCCAAAATAGAAAACAAAATTTTTAAGCCACCATACTCTCAAACTTCAAACATTCTGGTTCCAAGCATTTCAGATAATGAATATTCCACCTATATGTTCACGATCTGACTGTGTTGGCCAGTCAGGTGCAAAGATCTAGTTCCCTTGAGTTAAAAAACAGAGCCTCTATTAGTTGCTATGCTGTGCTCTTAGGAAAGCATGAAAACAATGGAAGAAGTGAGAGGCAGGGTCATGACCTTTAAGTTTGCATGTGGAGGATCTCAAATAACAAGCCATTCGCCATCAAGCAGGAGCAGGGGTTCTCCTGTATGCGGTCACAGGAGCCTAGTTAAACTTGGGGGTGAATAGACCAGGCCAT
Source organism: Mus musculus (assembly GCF_000001635.26). Taxonomy (NCBI): domain Eukaryota; kingdom Metazoa; phylum Chordata; class Mammalia; order Rodentia; family Muridae; genus Mus; species Mus musculus. The sequence goes on along the minus strand of NC_000084.6, from coordinate 10,382,857 downwards.
CTGATGCAGCTGAGTAACTCCTTAACTCCTCCATTTAGGACATAAAAGGCTGCAAGTGCTGCAGATACACACATAAAGAAGGGAGTTATGAACGGAGTTAGTTCCAAAACCCCGAGTGCATGAACTGCTCTGCTAACGAAACAGACTGTCTTATGATACCTGTCATTCAACCAGAAAACATTTCCAATGTGGAATCAGAGACCAGAACCAAGAGAAGACTGCTTAGAAACAAATGTTGGAAGGATACGGTTCAGGCAGTCGTCCCCAGCTGAGCTGAGAAACTTTTAAACTGGGAGGTGTTGAGAGGAAGAGACGGGCTCTAAAATCCAGCAAGCTTTATTGAACTCTGACCTCAGTTTTCTCTCTGCAAAATAGGAATCCTAATAACAATTTCTGTAACTAATTTAAATGATAAATATTGCAGTTACTCTAACAATGTACACTGTATAATAAATGGTTTGTTTCTCTAATACTTTTCAAAAAATCTTTATTCCAAGAGTCATTTTCTTTTTATTTTTTTAAAGATTTATTTATTTTATTTATGACTATACTGTAGCTGTCTTCAGTACATCAAAGGAGGGCATCAGATCCCATTACAGATGGTTGTGAGCCACCATGTGGTTGCTGGGAATTGAACTCAAGACCTCTGGAAGAGCAGTCAGAGCTCTTAACCCCTGAGCCATCTCTCCAGCCCCCAAGAGTCATTTTCTACAGTGGTTATATTACAATGAGTTACATGCTAATCCTACCAAGTCATGTACCTTTTCCTGAATCTTCATTATAAAAATTTTAATGCCACAGTAGTCTTATATATCATATCTTTTTCCTGGTGTAAGCATTTTCTGTTCTCTCTGACTTTCTATTATTATTATTGTGTGGTGACAGAGAGCAAACCCAGGGCCTTGAACATATTAAATATGAACTTTATCACTGAAGTAAAACATACACATGCACACACACACAAACACACATATGCACACATACATACACACACATAAAACACATAAACATGTACATATATACACACATAGACAAATGTATGTAAACACATATACACATACATTATATACCCACAAATAAACTCATACATAAATGAACATATACACATATATACACACATAAACAAACATACATGTATACATACATAAAAATATACATATACACATAAACATACATACAAACACTCACACAAAATGTATAAACAAGCATACATGTAACACAATACATGTTCACATATGTATGCATATACACATATATAACACATGTAAACATGAATGCACACACATACATAAAATACACATGCATAAACAAATATACACATGCACACATATATGCATACCATACATGCACATATATGCACCCATACACATATTCATTTTGTTTTTAAGCTTCACTGTCAATGCTACCTCCTCTCTTTGAATGTCTTCCCTACCACCTCCACTATCAGAGGCTATCTCTTTAGCTTCCACATTTCACATCAGAGTATACCTCTTGATTCATGAACCTGTTGCTTCCCATTGGCTAAAAATATCTAGGACCAGGTTGTTGAACACGACGGGCACTGTGTATGGAAATTAGTATAAATAAACAAACAAACAAATAGATAAATGAGTAAAAATGAGAGTGACATTTGTCAACTAAATCAACTGCCTTTGAGATACTCATGAGGCACAGGCTGTACCATTAAGATTTGAACATTGTACCATCATAGGATGTTCTGTTGGAAAGCACTCATTTTAATCTATTAGGCAGAACCCTTAGTCCAGCACTAACTGTAATATTTGTAAATGAATGGCTATTGACCAATATAGGTATGTTTATACATATTCTTTTGTCCAAATGAAAGGGGAGTAACCATTCCTGACTACTGAAACCTACAAGAGGAAATATATACAACATATACAAGTACATGCTATGGAGGTAATAAATCAGACAATGGCTAATGAGTACTTAATCACATCAATAAGCTAGTTGAGGACAATGGAATATAGTTCAGTAGTACAGTGACTGCCTAGCATGCAAGCCCTGCTTCCAATTCCCAGAAGGAGAGAGGCAGGATGGAGAAGTTCTTGTTTCTGGTCACTTATAGCCTTCCAGAAGGTAATGAATAAGAATTAGCACTTCAGTTGGGAATAGTCAGTCCAATTCAGTAGTTGAACTTTACGTTACCCACAGCTGTACTTGCTCCTTAGCCACAGAGGCAGACTGTGTCCCTGTCACATGATAGTGTGGTGTGTAGTTCTATAATGACTCTAACAGACTGAAGGAGGCCAGTAGCACCCGTAGCAAAGAAAGAGATGGCCTCTCCCGTAGTCATGGCCACAGAGTCCCTCCTTTTCTAACCACTGCTTTCTTGGCAATGATTTTCCCAGGCCCACTGTGCTTCTCCTCTGCTGTGAACAGACTGTTGGGCACTCAGTCATTTCTGCCCCTGTTTTGTGATGTCATCCAACCTAGTATTGACCTCTTTTCCCTGGACCACTGTAGAAACATTCAATGCATGTCAAACCCCACCAAACACTCTTATCGTGTGGGGAAGCTCGTTTGTTACTTTACTGTTTCCTTTCTCTTGGTCCTCGACCTAAGACACCTAACAGTGACCAGAGCACTCCTGACATCTTCCCCTGTGATCAAACTTTAGTCTCTGTCCCGTAATGGCTATCATTTCACTCCACAGAACTCCCTACAGTGGAAAGTAGCAAGGTGTCTTCTTATCTGATTTTTTGATCCCAAACTATTCTTACTTTGGCTTGCAAAGATGAATCTTGGAAACATCTGGCTAAGTGAAAGAAGCAGAAGTCAAAAGATGATGCATAACATAATCCTTTCATATGCCCATAATAGGAAAATCTATATAGAAAGGAGATATCAAGGTTGCCAAAGACTAAGGTAAAACAGGAATGGGAAGAGATTGCTAGTATGAGGTATCATTCATATATATAAACTTCTATACGTCTTTGAAAACTTTATACAATATGTTTTGATTATATTCACCCATACCTTTCCCCCATATCCACTCCACCTTCCTAACCACTCTCCACAAAACCATTGTGTTTTGTTTTGTTTTGTTTTGTTTTGTTTTTTTAGAAACCCACTGAGTCCGTTTTGTATTGCCCTTACACTCATGGGTGTGGGTCATCCACTGGCACATGGTTGAACACAAGCTAGTCATGCCCTTGAAGAAAATTAACTCCTCTCCTAGCAGCTGTCAACTGTCCACAGCTTCTCAACTACAGGGGTGTGGGCTCATGAGCCGCCCCCTCCACACTGGAATGCTGGCTTAGTCGTGTGCAGGCAGCCACACCTGCTTCGAGTTCAGGACTGAAGACGTCCCATTGTGTCCAGACGACAGTGTATTGCTCAGTCCTCCTGACCTCTGACTCTTACATTCATTCTGTTCCATCTTCTATAACAGTCCTGGAGCCTACATATGACATAGACATATAAATAACTTATAAAACTAACTCTAAGAAAACAACCAACCCAATTAAAAGGTAGGTCAGGTGGCTAAGAACATGCTCAGAAGAGAAAGTATAAATGGCTAAGGAATGTATTCTTTCAATGTGCACTATTCTTAGCCACAAGAGAAATACAAATTAAAACTATGATGAGATTTCATTTTACCCTAGTCAGACTGGCTAAAAAAGATTAAATATATAAAATTTAAAAAGCCCAAGACAGTAAATACTAGCAAGGATGTGGGAATGCGAGGAGCCCCCATGCACTGTTGCTAGGGGTGCAAATTGGTTGAGCCACTATGGAAATCTCTGCAGTGGCACCAAAAGAAAGAAAACAAAACAAGACCCTAGAAAGAGGCCTACCATATGACCCAGCTATACCACTCCTTGGCATGTATCCAAAGGACTCTATTTTTTACTATAGAAGTATCTTATATTAAGATGACAAAAGATGTCCTGGAATTAGACCCTGTGATTGCTGTAAACTTTGTGAACACAGTAAAAAACGACAACACTGAAAGTCTCCCTATGAGAATATACAAATTATACCTCAGTTTAAAAGTAAAATCTACACTTCTGCCTTTGATGATGAGCTACTTAAAGGTGTTGCAACATCAAAGAGCAAGTCTCTCACTACACCTGATTAGATGCCAGGGCACAGAACTGCTACTGACACCAGTGGTTCCGAGCAAGGCATTGTGCAAATCCTCCACTGGTCCTTGTGTTCATATTTGTTCCAACCATGTTTCTTCCTTATTCTCTTGCTTCTGTCCTTTTTACCAAAGCCCACCAATTTGAACTCTTCTAGCATTAAAGCCAATATACAAACATAGATTCTCTAACTCACTTGTTGCTACATATAAAGAATACACATCCCCTGATGGTACTGTGTCCAGAGAAGTTAAAGAGGGGAGCTCAGAATCTCCAAATCTGAGTGAGTCTGAGGGTGGCAAGCAGGATGCATTAAGGTTTTGTGCAATAGGGGACCATTCTCAACTGCAATTACAAATAACAGTGATACACAACCATCACCAAGAAAAGGCTTTAAGTAAGGCATAAAGCATAGCTTACAGAAAAAAATAGCCACTGAAGAGAAAGAAGTACAAAATGGAAGTAGTTTTAACTGGTGACATGGACAACCAATATCAAAACTAAATATGGTTGCTAAGACTCTACTATGTATAGTACAGTGATGTCTCTATGATTTGAAACTATGGCTCTTAAGCAAAGGAAGGCATCTCCATCCAGAGGGCTTTGTAAGTCAGCTATGAAGGATAAAGAATTCTCATGATGACCTTAGAAAAAGCATCTGCCATCCCTTATAATTATATTACATAGATATTCAGTATTGCACATGTAGGCAAATACTCATTTTTCAGCTCCTTGATGTCAACACATATAGATACATACACAAATGAGGTATTAGTAGTCTTAAAGTTCCTAGGAATCCTACTTTCATGTCTCTCTCCCTAGGTTTTAGTCCCTAGTAAGATGTACAAATTTAATCATCTGCGGGAAGCCTCTGCAGTCATCTGTTTCATAACATTATCTAGACTGGCACATGTTCAAAATTCCATCATGCTACTTGGCAAAGCCATCACAGTCACAAAGTATTTTTGAGAACTTCAGTCCTCCACCTCCATTAAGAATATGGAGAAATGAAGAAAGAAAACCAAGGTACAGTGGCTCATACATGCCCTGTAGTCCTACTTCTAAGAAGGATGAGACAGAAGGACTACCTACCTCAGCCCAGGAGATTGAAGCCAGCCTTCAATCACAAAGAGTCTACCCTAAGCAGTTAACTCTGTTGTGTCAATTGAGAGATATGTGTCCAACTTGGAGATGCCTCTGACTTCTGTATCATGAGTGACTAAAGGAGCAGCTAGTTAGGGAAGATATCACCAAAGAGGTAAGACTGGAAGTTACCACTGAGCCAGGTACTCATCAGACTTACGCTTGTACACAGCACAGCACAGCACAGCACAGCACAGCACAGCACAGCACAGCACAGCACAGCACAGCACAGGCAGCTCCTCAGAACAGCACAGGGAAAGTAAAGCCACTGAATTTCAGAAGTGAAAGGAGTCCTCCAGAGTCCTCTGCAGAGTTAAGGGACAGTCTTCAGGGGACAGTGACAAAAGAGACAAAGCAGGGTCCAATCATGATGTGTGGCATGACGGATAGCCTACTGGCCAAAAAGTTATTTTTAGGTGATGAAATCAATACAATAAATATAAGAACTATTTTGGATGGACAAACAATAAATATAGTCATTTAAAAAAGAGAGAGAGAAAGAAAGCCTCCTACAAAGTGACAGTTAATGACAGTAAGGGTCTGCTGTTACATGTTTTGGCTATAGTCAATGACACCATGAGATGGCCTGTTTTAAATCAACTTCATGCACGATATATACTCACTAATAAGTGTTTATTAGCCAAAGAAAAAGTACAGAATACCCAAGATACAGTCCACAGAACTCAAAAAGGTCAACAAGCTTAAGGGACCAAGAGAGGACGCCTTAGTCCCATTTGGGAGGGAGAAGAAAGCAACCATAATGGGGTAAGGGAGGAAGGAATCTGGGAGGGAAAGGGGACAGGGTTGGGGGGAGGAGAAGGGAACCTTATCTGGTATTTGGTGGGAGGAAAAGGACTGAAGCCCTGAGGGCCAGCAGAAAGAATGTAAACAGGCAACCTTAGGAGGTAGGAGGTTGGAGGGACTCTCCAGAATGCACCAGAGACCTGGGAGGTGAGAGACTCTTAGGACTCAAAGGGTGGGACCCTAGATGAAATGCCCTACAGTGGGGAAAGGGAACTTGTAGAGTCCACCTCCAGCAGGAAGACAGGACATCAAGTGAGGGATGGGGTTGCTATCCCACAGTCACACCTCTGACCTATAATTATTCCTGTCTGAAAGAACTGCAGGGATGGAAATGGAGAGGAGCCCGAAGAAAAGAAGGTCCAGTGACAGGCCCAAAGTGGGCTCCAGCTCAAGGGGAGGCCCCAAGGCCTGACACTATTACTGAGGCTATGGGGCGCTCACACAAAAGGGACCTATCATGACTGCTCTCCAAAAGACTTAACAAGCAGCTGAGTCAGATGCAGATATTTGCACCTAACCAATGGACAGAAGCTGCCAACCCCGGTGGTTGAATTAGGGAAAAGCTGGAAGAAGCTGAGAAGGAGGGCGACCTTGTAGGAGGACCAGTAGTCTCAATTAACCTGGATCCCCTGAGATCTCTCATCCACTGGATCACCAACCAGGCAGCATACACCAGCTGAGATGAGGCCCCCAACACATACAGTAGAGGACTGCTGGGTCTGGGTTTAGAGAAGATGCACCTAACTCTCAAGAGACCGGAGACCCAGAGAATTTAGAGGTCTGGTGGGGTAAGAGGTAGGGTGGGGACATCCTCATGAAGACAGGGGGGTGGGGAGGAGGTATGGGATGTGGAACAATCAAAGGGTGGACCAGGAAGGGACAAAAATCTGGAGTGTAAATAATAAATACATACATACATAAAAAATAAATAAAATGGAAAAAAAGGGGAAAAAGAAAAAAAGAGTCCAACATCTAAATTAGACAAAAGGGACAAAGGTACCTGCTCAGGGTTAGAGTAATAACCATGTATACACGCTTGTGTACACACTTTAAGTTATACTCACTCATTCACTTATTTACTTATTTTATGGGTGGTGGGTAAGGAGATGAGCTTATGCCATGGCACATGTGTAGAGAGGAAGAAGGAAGGAGGAAGGAGAAAGGAGGAAGGAGGAAGGAGGAAGGAGGAAGGAGGAAGGAGGAAGGAGGAAGGAGAGAACTTGTGGGGTTGGGTTTCCTAATTCCACTGGGTTTCCAGGCTGTTAAGCTCGGTGGCAAACACCCTAATTTACCAAGCCATCTGGCCAATCCTACGTTGTGTTTTAAGATTTATTTATTTGGGGCTGGAGAGGTGGCTTAGCAGTTAAGAGCACTGGCTGCTTGCTCTTCCAGAGGTTCTGAGTTCAATTCCCAGCAACCACATGGTGGTTCACAACCATCTATCATAGGATCTGATGCCCTATTCTGGTATCTGAAGACAGTGACAGTGTTTTCATATAAATCAAATAAATAAATCTTTTAAATTTTGTATTTATTTATTTATGTACATTTGGTGTTCAGCCTACATGTATGTCTACAGAAGGGTGTCAGATCCTCTGGAACTGGAGTTACAGACAGTTGTAAGCTGTCATGTGGGTGCTGGGACTTGAACTTGGGTGCTCTTAACTGCTGACCCATCTCTCCAGTCCCCACTGTATTTTTTTAAAAGTATCATTTTTATTGGAGAATTTTTAATGTTTAAATAAAGCAATAACTTAAATATAAAAATATGGCCCATCCATTTTATATGTAATGTAAACTGACTTGCTTGAAAAACAAAGAACAAAGAAATTACCTTTAAACAGCATACAGTCTGTGGCTGAAAAGATGCCTTAGTGAATAAAAGCATTTGCTGCACAAGCAGGAAAGCCTGAGTTTGGATCCCTAACATCCTTTGAAAAGCCAGGTGTGCATCCACGTCTGTATTTGCCAGGCACAGGCATAGCCTCACAAGAGAGAGCTATCTCAGGGTCCTGTCAGCAAAATCTTTCTGGCATATGCAATAGTGTCTGGGTTTGATGGTTGTATATGAGATGGATCCCTGGGTGGGGCAGTCTCTGGAGTCATCTATTGGATGGAACACAGGGCCCCTAATGAAGGAGCTAGAGAAAGTACCCAAGGAGCTAAAAGGGTCTGTAACCCTATAGGAGGAACAACAATATGAACTAAACAGTATCCCCCCAGAGCTTGTGTCTCTAGCTGCATATGTAGCAGAAGATGACCTAGTCGGCCATCAATGGGAGGAGAGGCCCTTGGTATTGCAAAGATCATATGTCCCAGTACAGGGGAATGCCAGGGCCAGGAAGCAGGAGTGGGTGGGTTGGGGAGCAGGGTGGGGAGAGGGTATAGGGAGCTTTGGGGATAGCATTTGAAATGTAAATGAAGAAAATATCTAATAAAAATGCCTTAAAAATAAATAAATCTTTTATAAAGAGAGAGAGAGAGAGAGAGAGAGAGAGAGAGAGAGAGAGAGAGAGAGAGAGAGGAAGGAAGGAAGGAAGGAAGGAAGGAAGGAAGGAAGGAAGGAAGGAAGGAAGGAACAAAAGGCAGGCCAGGTGTGGTAGTGCTTGCCTATAATGCCAGCACAGATGAGCAAAGGCAGAAGGATTGCTGCTCTCCAGCCTGGCTGAAAAAAAAAAAAAAAAAAAGGCTTACACTCCAGCATCAGTGAAAGAAAGAAATAACCCTGCGGAAAGAAAATAAGGTAGAGCGGCAGTTCTCAATCTGTGAGCCACGACCCCTTTGGAGTCACATATCAGATAACCTGCATATCAGATATTTACATTATAATTCGTAACAGTAGCAAATTTTCAGTTATGAAGTAGCAACAAAATAATTTTAAGATTGGGAGTCACCATAACAAGAGGAACTGTGTTAAAGGGTTGCAGCATTAGGAAGGCTGAGAACAAATGATGTAGAGAATGATATAGTAAGAGGAGAACCACCAATGATCTCATCAGGGCACTCACGTGCATACACATATGCACGCGCACACAGTCACACATACACACAGGCACACATATACATATACACATGTATATATACAGGTACACATTCATCATACACATGCACACACAATATATATAATGGTATATAATGACACCATTAGTTCTCTTTGAAAACCCTTACTGTCTTATTTTAGCTATATCTGGAAGGTAATAAAGATGATATATTTGGGAATTAAATGAAAAAGTAGAATAGAAAGGTAATTGTTTACAGTACTGTATTTTATACAGAAATACTTCAAAGCCAAAGCACACTCCACGTTCCCGTTTCCCAGGAGCCAGAGAGCAGTATAACATTTGGTTTTAGTAACCAAAAAGGAAGGGCAGTTGCAAGCCACTAGCAGTTCTGCCTGTTTCAACACAATCAGTAAGGCCCTGGTTCTGAATACCCCAACTATAACAAAGTCCACTTTACACTTCACAAAAACAACAAGAAAAGTAAAACAACAGACCCCCAAATGTTCTCAACATGAAAACTCCTGTGTCCTTACAATTCAATTCTGGAAGTATTTAGTAGACACCAAAAATGCAATCTGTTGCTATGGTGATGAGCTACTACCATCAAAAGTCACCCATGAATAAATACCAATTCTGATTTAGTTGCCTAGATAACAGAGAAAACAATCCAGCTTATCACAATTCCTATTCTTTTGTTATCCAACTATACATGGAATTCCTCCCTTCCTATACTAACTGAATGTCAGGATGAGATGCAAATAAACGGAAGTCTTTCTACCTAAGTATTTGAGCCAGTTGTATTAAGTAGATAAGTTATATACTATCCAAATAGATAGAGGATTTAAGGACAGGACTAAAGAACACACTTTACTGAAGATCCTTGCTGTAGAAGCTACAGAAAGTGACAGCAATTGGTGGTTTCCTTTCAGTTTATCACCTGAATGCAGTCCAGTAGTAGCTCAGCCTCTAACAAAAAAGGTGAATTTCTTGTTTAAAAGGAATGATTCCTGTGGCATTTCTTAAAGCTGAATTTAGTGCTGGTCATTAATGCCCAGTGCCTATTGGTCAGCTCAGAGGATGGTCTCTCATCCAAAAGCTGACCCTGCAGTCACACATCACAGAGGAGGGACCAGCAGGACACACCACACTGACAGCTGTCCTCCTCGGGGAAGGACAACAACTCATTTTGATTTGTTTTCCCAGATGGTCTTCAGGCTCATCTGGACCAAAAGCCTTTTAGACTATTTCTAGTTAGCACAACCCCAAATACCTTCTTACCAACATACACTTTTCCTCACCACAGAAAAAAGGGAGGGAACCCAGCTATATTAAACTGATTTTATTACGTTTAAATTGTTTTTCACTCAATTGTATAGTCTTTTCCTCCAATTACAAAGCTGAAGATTCTTTTCCACTCGAGCAGTAACTACTACTCAGTAAAAGCTGCTAGCTTTTACCGTGCTTGCTGCTACAGGACCCAGAACCACACTGACTGCTGTTATTCTTTCCTTCTTTTTTTTCCTTTTTTAACTTTGTATTGATTCTTTGTGAACTTCATATCATGCACCCCAATCCCACTCACCTCCCCACCCCTTCATATCCACAGCTTCCCCACAAAAAGAAGACAGAAAATTAGAAGAAAAAAAAGAAAAAATTAAAAACAACAACAGAAAAATCTCTCCATGGAAGCTGTAGTGTGTCAGTGTGTCCCACAGTGCACCCTTTTGTCCACACTTCTTTACTTGCAAATGGTCATTACAAAGAGTTTGGTTTGGTTTGAGGCCTATGGCTTCTACTACCCTATCAATGCCAGATCCTTACTGGGTCTGTTCTCAGATGCCCCGCTGTTGCCCTTGTCATGGAGATCCTGCAGCTTTGAATCTTCAGGACCTACTCCTTCATGTACTCCAGTAGTTTATAAATGGGGTAGATGTTGGAGTGGGGTAACTCAATGCCCTGGATCTGGGACTAGGTGGTAACTGAGTTGGTTAGCCCACTAGCTCTCCTGTCAATACACTGCCAAGGCTAGCTTTGACCAGGTGAGGGGCAGGGCCAGCTCTCTGGTCTGTGGTACTTGGCAAGGACTAGGAACCAGCTCTCCCTCACCAGTGCCAGTAGGTCCATCTCTACTGTGCTGCCCAGGTGAGATGCAGAACCAGCTCTTTGAAGTCTTGGATATCAACATGGCCCCAGGTGGCAGCCCAGCCCAGGGACATCCATGTGGCCTTTGGTGGTAACATGGCTCTCGGTGGCAGCACAGATCTGGCCATCACCATGGCCTCAGGTGGCAGTGCAGACTATCACTCAGACCATCCCTCACCAGCCATGTGTTTCCAGTTTCTCTTTTCTTCACAGTGCACAAGGTGTTCTCTTTCTCTCCCATCTCTCCACTGCACCCTTGCTCATCATAGTAATGCCCATGGTGGGCAGGCCAAGCAGTGACCTCTGGGTGTTTTCCACCCAGCCACACCATGGAGCAGTGGATGATCTTATATATTAATTGTAGAAGGGAATTCTATGACACTCAGCTGCCAAAAGGACAAAGTAATAGGTTTATGTTTTAAATTGTAATTCATTTTAAGGACAGACATGGTGACACATGACTATAATTCAAGCACTTAGGAGACTGGTAAATTTCAGGCCAGCTGGAGCTGCATACCAAGTTCAAAGCCAGCTTATGCTGTATAGATAGACCTCGTCTCATTAAAAAAGAAAAAAGAAAAAAAGAAAGGAAAAAAGATGAAATGTTTTTAGATGAAATTTGTTTTTAGAAAGATGCAAGAAAGTGATTTCAGTTAAGAAAACATGGCATAACTGAATATGCATTTATGACGAATTATTTTAAAATGTATTCTGAATATACATAGAAAATGAGCATAGACTCTGGTTTTTGGTTTTTTGTTTGCTTGTTTTTGTTTTTTGAGACAAGGTTTATCTATGGAACCTTGGCTGTTACTCTGTAGACCAAGCTGGCCTCAAACTCAGAGACTTACCTGACTGTGCTTAACCTTGCTATCACATGCAACCTGCCATATATTCTTAAATTACTAAAGGAGTCTCTTCATCCTAGGAGGAAATACTCTACAGTGGCAACAGTGTGTTGTGGTATACAATTCTTTAAAACAATATTATACATTTTGAGTCTAAGTTCTGGTTTGAGAATGAATGAGTACACAACTGATTTTGTTACTAATTCTACTTGGTTGTTGATAAAGGACTCAAACCAGGCATGGTGGTTCATGCCTTTAATCTTAGCACTGGGAGGCAGAGGCAGGTAGATCTCTGAGTTGGCGGCCAGCCTAGTCTATAGAGTGAGTTCCAGAACAGCCAGGGCTATACAGAGAAACCTTGTCCAGAAAAACAAAACAAACAATAACAAAAAACAGACACACACACACACACACACACACACAAAAACCCTTCATCTAAATTAATCTCTGAAAATGTCAAATCATTTGGAAAAGCATGGTATCAATGGGACTCTAAGCAAACAAAATGAACCACATTACCATGTACTTTAGAGACACTGTAAGACAGCCTGGTTAGAATCAGAGTATCAAGTATTGATAGCCTGGTTAATATCTGGAGCCTGTGTCACCACCCAGCCTACATTTAATCTGTTACATTGGATTAGGATGCTCCAGTGTGAGGACACCCCTCAGAATTACCTGTCTCTTAATAAGCCATCCCATTCTACCTAAAGCTAAATTTCTAAAAATAGACAGAGAGGCTTGGTGACACCTGACTGTAAGAGGCTAATGCAAAATAGTCATAGATTTAAGTCCAGCCTGGGTGACACAGTCTCCATTTCAAAATAATTAATTATTTTAAATGTAAGTTTAGTCAAAATATACTTGAAGAGCTGGGAAAGGCATTTTGTAAGCCATGTGGCACTGAAGAATAATGATAGGTCTCAGCTACCTCTGAAATGCTAGGTAAGATTTGCCAACCTTTCTGTCTTAAGTCACTGTTTTCAGAGCCTAATAAGTCTGCATGTAGGATTTCACATCTCACCATTCTGGATGTCATGTGACCACAGAGCAAGTTAATCCACCTCTTGGACTCTATCTCTTAGGAGAAAAATGAAGTTAATATTAGCTTACAGACCTGAAAGAAAACTAAAGAGAGTACAATCCAAAGGTTTGCTAAGACAGACAGCATCTGGGAAATCCCAGTTCCGTATTCAGCACCTGACAGCCCAGTGAACATTCTGCCTAGATCCCTCCCTCAGCCAGCTCAGCTATTTATTACTTTTACCTTAACTTGTGCTCAAGACTTGCTTCTTGAAAACCTCATCGTGCTTTCCTTTTCTCTCCCCAGTCAACTCTAACCACAGATTTTCACTATACGTGTCACTCTTGTTCTATGACACTGTCTTCCTTCCCCCATCAAGTAGTTTACCCTACCGATGTAGCTAAAGTTTTGGTCTGGCTTTATTCCAGGACACAGACATTTTCTGTTCCCTGTGAGTGAGTGCTCACTCTCACAATCAACCTCATGTACAGAAGACCAAGCCTCCTCAGGAGCTCATCAAGACTGTTGACTGACCATCTGAGTGTTACTCACAGTGTGGTCCAAGACTAGAGATGGCGTCTAACCAGATAAGGACTGGACAGCAATCTGACAGAGTCATTTTTATGTCTGTTGAATGTGGAAAAAACCATGGAGCTGAATTTTGTATGCCTATAACTTTTATTTTACTATTTATTATATTTTGTAAAATTATTATTAAAATCCAAGTTTCAGGTAATCTGAACTCAGGGAACAATACTGAGCTGCTCAGTACCAACTTTACCTTAGGATAAAAGAGTTACTGAATTTCATATATTACATTGTTATTTGTAATCTGGTTGTTGGATTTTTGCTAAATGACAATTTATCAAGGCGTGGGATGTAGCAGAGTCCATCCATTCAAAGGTTCTTCCAAACACTCATTTGCATTCACACACTCTATTCATCTACTCATTCCTTCATTAGCCTATCATAGGGCTGGGGAGCAAACCTGGGGCCTTTTGCTAGGCAAGCATCCTACTATTGAGCTCTGTCCACATCCTCATTCACTACTGTAATGAGATTTAACTTCAAACAAGTTTCAAAAGAAAAATATTTAAGGAATTGTGAGCTAGCAGTTTGTAAGGTCACCAACATAGACATGGACTAGTATGGGCTCCTCCTAAAAACAGCCCTGATTGATGTTCCTACATGCATAAAGACCTACTTATGCAAAACAGATAAGCAAACACAAATTAATAAGCATGTATGTAAGTAAAATATAAGTGCTTATTCATATGTATATACATCCATAGTTTTATTTATCAGTATAAGATGCTTTATCAAACCAATTAAAGAAAAATCCTAAATATACTTTTTATGGAATAATATATGTTATACAATTATAAATACAGATGCTTAACAAATGAAGATAAACAAATAGAACGCATCAACTAGAACCTCTTCATACTATTCTCCTATTCCTACTTCATTAACGCAATAAGGAAAATCACCCATGCGTATGCCTAGAAGCCTGTCTCCCAGGAAAGTCTAGATTCTGTCAAGTTGACAAGTGAGATTAATCATCTCATAAACATCAAACTGTGTGTAAGGGGAGAATAGCAGTGATTTACAAATTATCCCTCCAGTCTCCGGGTACAGAGCCCAGTACAGTAATACTGCTGCTTTTAGAAGTTCTTGATGAACCAGTCCCATTTACAAACAAGAAAATGGCTATCTACTTGAGTGGTTGGCCAAATGCATTCTATCTGGAACCATAACTTTAATTTAGCAAATATACTTAAACACTCTCTATGCACAAAGACATACAGTAGGTTGTGAAGAAGCAGTACCACTAACCACACATGATGTCTAGGCAGAAAAGCTACAGCTAATTAGGGCAACAATACAGGCATACATTAACTATAAAGACATCAAGCAGGTACTTCTATATGAACTCTAATTATATAAAAGTTTTAAGAAAATATTTCACATCTGGTTGGGAGGGCCTCAGTAGTCCTTACAGGACAGAGGGTATTTAAAGGAAGTGAAGAAAACGAATAAGACACCAATAGCTAGTAGTGTTTCATAAAGAGTGAAGACTGAGACTAGTTACACACTTGCAAACAATGAACTCTCATTTGCCTAGATAACATCCTTAAAAATCTATGACTATTGTACCAAAAACCATTATTTTATTTGTGACTATTATGAACTTATAAAAATCATTTTTTGTCATTGAATTGTTCTATATCTTATGGCTATCAACTCGAAATGTAAGTGTAAGAACATAGATTTCTGGGACTAGAGAGAGAACTCAGCAGTTAAGAGTGCAGAGAACCCATGCTTAGTTCCTAGCACACACATCAGGCAGCTTCAGGGGATCTGACACCCCTTCTGGACTCTCTGGATACCTACACTCACATGCATAAACACCATCGCATATAATTACATATAACATATACATATAATTAAAATAACACAAAATCTTTGAAGTAGATAGTAATAATAATAATAATAAACATATTTCTTACTGGCTGAAGGATGAAGAGAGAAGGAAGTGATGGGTAGCTTAGCCAAAGCTAAGAGTGTATGAAAAACCCCTCTGGAGACCCACTAATCAGTAAGGTAACATTAAAGTATAACCTGAGACAAATCCAGAGGGACCCTGCATGGGTGGTCAGTGATGCTTCCAGAAGACATGGGTAATTACACAAAAATCAAGCATAAGTCATCAGATATCTCCTTATGAATTATAGGTCAGAGAAGTCTTCAAACAACACAGGCTATTGCCACTTCCCTTGGTTACCTACCATAACAACACAGTAAAATCTTTGGCTAAAGACCCCATACAATGTGGCTGCAGGACATACACAGAAAAAGGGAGTCTCAAGACAACTAGGAAACTTCCTCCCTGCTGACTAACTTCCACAGTGCTGGAAAGTGGAAAAAAGCATCAACAGTCTTAGCTAGGGCTGGATTCTGTATGCTATCCCAGTGACCCTGCCAGGCAATGGCGCCCACTGGCACAATAGTGGCAAGATGGCTTTCTCACTGCATGTGGGGCCTACTTCACAGGAGTAAATCTCATGCATGGTATTATCATCTTTGTCAAAAGTCCATAGCTAAGGAAATCACAGATCTTATGGTTAAATCTGCTATTGATATTTTGCTAAATGGTCATGTTGTCAAAGTGCCTTCTAAATATTTATGTTTCCACACATAGACCTGGGCTGATCTCAACCTTGGACAGAGAAGCTTCTTGTTGCCATGGACAACAGTCAACATAGACTCATAATTGGTCAAAATGATAAGAATAAGATAAGTTTGAGTGCTTATCCTAAATATGATATTTACATCAATATTCCCCCTTCCATCTACATATACATATATATGTATATGTGTGTGTGACATTTTCCAATACTAAAAACATTATAATAAAAATTTAAAGGCAAATTTCCATCATAAGGAAAAGGATGGTAGACTTAAAAGAAATTTCATTTCACATTTATGATTACAAGATTCTTTAGCCATAAAATATTATCTCCAACTTCTTAAGAGGAAGGTACAGAGGTACAGAGGGCCAGAGCTATGCTCAACATTGAGAAGAGATAAACTAGAACAGAACGTATCAGGATTATTTGAAGTTTGCAGTGCCTGCACCAGGGTGTAGAGCTGAGTCTAAGAGAGGGGACTTTCCAAACAGGCTAGGGAGCACATGGACACTCAAGTCACAATGATATGAATGCACACATACTCACTGCCACTCTGACAAGTCCCTTGACTGGATACAAGCCTTGAGCATCTAGAATGAGAGAAAACTACCAAGACCAGAATCAGAATTCCTTAAAGATTTTATATGTGTATGTACCAATTGTTACTTATTTATTTTCTACTCCTTTGGAGCTTAGAAATTATACTTGCCCATTAAAGTTCATTTGCTACATATGACAAATATCTTTTTTACATCTATATGTTAATAAATGAAACTTCTGTCAATGTAGTTTGAAGAAGATTAATACAGCTGTACATGAACTTTTGGATTATGTCTGAAGGAGCAATGGAAGTTCAGGTTAGCATATATGGGGTGTAGAGAGTCAATCTAGATATAAAGATTTTGGGAATCCTTGTGGATGTTCTATATAGGCTATCCTCTATGCTTCACAACCCTGAGACTCAGGCATGTTTGTTAACCACACTTTATACATGTGTAAACAGGCCAGAAACAAACCCTCATTTAATCTGTACCATTAATTTGCGTTAGTTTCCACCTTTCTGTTCAGAATAAAGTTAACAACACTATCTTCTGGGATAAAAGAGGCAGAGTTAAACGATGCCATTTGATGTCCAAAGCACCCTCATAAAGTACATCTTGAAGACCTATAAGTTTTAATATGATCCTCATCAAAAAGCCAGATGGGAGTTTTAGCAAAGATTGACATGCTCCACCTAATATTCATATAGAAATGCAACGGAATAAAAACAATCAAGGTAATCTTTGAGAAGAATAGAGCCAGCAAGATAGCATGCAGTTGGCATGCGAGCCTGCTGGCAAGCCTGACAACAGCACTGATGCCCAGAATCCACAATGGAAGGAGCGCATTCTTCCAAAAGCTGTCCTGTGACCTCCACATGCATACCATGCCACATACACACTGTGCTGCACACACACCTCCGTTCACTCACATCACACACAGTAACAACAACAACAACAACAACAACAACAACAACAACAACAACAGAGCAACACATCTTAAAGAGAACACAGTTACAAGAATCACACATCAAATTTTAATACCTAACCCAGGGCTACAGGATTCAAAAGGAATGTCACTTGCGCAAAAGTGAATACATCCACACACATCTTTACGCACAAAAGCAAACATACACCAAGGGAATGCAGCCGAGAGTTGAAAATAAATCTTCATTGTCAATTGATATCTGTGTATGGGGGGAGAATGTTCATAATTGTGCAGATGCACACACAGGGGAAGGTATACATACACGTGAGTGCATATACAGATGGAGGCTGGAGGTCAACTGCAGGAACTATCTACCTTGACTTTTGGGGACAAGGTTCTCACTGGGACCTGAGGATCACTGGTCAGGTTGTCTGGCCAGTGAGCCTTGGGGAACTACCATCTCTGCCTCTCCAGTGCTGGGATTACAAGTATGTCCCCCCCATGTCCACCTTTTTATACAGGGGCCGAATCAAATTCAGATTCTCATGCTTGCGAGGCAAGTACTTGACTGGCTAAGCAGAATTCTAGCCCTGTCTATTGGTTCTTGATAAGGTTAACCAGGATAACTTCATGGGGAAAAACGCCTTTCTAACAAACAGTGCTTAAAGTAGACGGCTAAATGAAAAGTTAAACACCTACTTTACCCTATGCTTGAAAGTTAATTCAGAATGAACCCAGATCTACACAGAAGTGCTCAATCTACAAAAACCTTTAGAAAAAAGAAAAAAGGCATAAATGTGCACCCTTTGCTTGGGAAATAGCTCTGTAGTTAGGCCCTGAAAAACATAAGGGCCTAAACCAAACAGGTAACTTGGACATTGTCAATTTTTTTTAAAAATTTGCTTCAAAAATTACCACTAAGAAATTAATCAACAATACATGGAATGAGAGAAAAACATTTATAAATCACACATCTGTTAAAAATCACACAGCCTTATATCTAAAATAGGAAAAATTCTTATACGGTACTAACAAAATAACAACTCAATCAAAAGGTGGGCAAAGGATTCAAACAGACGTTTCTGCAAAAAAGACATACAGATGGCCAATAAGCACACACAGTAATATTCGGCATTATTAATTACTGGGGAAATGCAAACCACCGCCACAATAAGATGCTATTCCATGCCCACTCTTATGGCCAAAGTAAAAGACAGTGAGTGTTGAGAGTAAGGGAAGAGTACCACAACATGATGTAGCACACTCATTGAGATAGTATATGGTAATTAAAAAAAAGAAAGAAGGAAAGTCAGTTACAGCCTATGACATAGAAGACCCCTGAATATACTCTCAAGGAAAGAGGTCCATCTCAAAATCATGTCCAAAGCTGTGTCATTTGAAGAGAAATGTAAGTTATTACTAATGAGAGTAGGCTTCATTTCTGGGGAGGCAACCACATTCTAAATTCATTATGCTGATGGTTACAGAACTCAGAAATTTTGTAAATAGAAAAACTTACTGGTGTGTGAAATATATCTCAAAAAAAGATGCCTTTAAAGACAGGAGGCCTTTGAATGAGCAAGAGGGAGTGATACAGGGGCGTGGGAAAACCAGCAGGCACTGCTTGGATCCAGAGAGGGAAGCAGAGCTTCCTGCCTCTGACACTGGGCTTCCTGGCTACCCAGGAACTGGAGAGGGGAAAAGCAATGATTACCGAGGAAGGAGAGAGATAACTTTGAAGGCTGCACAGTCTTTATAAATTGTCTTCTAAATGTTGGTGACAAGGCTCCAGTTGTCAAGCCTTGTCACAGCACAGAAGCCAGCACGAAAGGCTTCAAGGGCACACAGTTTGTCTTAGGAACTGACTTGAGCCCCTAACAACAAAGTTGGCTCCTGAGTATGATCTTCATATCCTGCAGAGAACTAACACAGACTTCTAATTGCTGGTAACTTCAGAGCGAAACTCTGAGATTCCCTGACTTGGTGACCTGAGTCTTTGTTTGCTCATTGAAATGGTGACATATACTTTCTAGATCCTAGGAACTTCTCAAACCTTGTGCACAATACCAAGTCACTTAGTCAAAAAGTGACATTAGTGCTAATTTAAAGTTTTGGGCTTAAGAAATGGTTTTTCAGTGTGTATCTAGTAGAGAAGAACTGCAAATCAATGATAAGATACACATGTAAGTCTGGAATAAACAAGCATTAGGACTTTGAGCCAGCCTCAAGTGTGTGCTGTATGTACCCCAACCTAAATTGGAGGCCCTTCCATTTGGAAGCTTTCAGTAGAATAAAAACACTGAGGAGTTACTACCTTTGAAAGAATATAATATTTATGGGATTTTCATGGAATCCACACCTTCCTCCATTCTTCTACTGGCAATTAGTATGTTAAATAAAATATCAGGAGCCATGATGTAGAATGATTCAGATGTTAGCTAATTTTATTGGTTCAATATACATGGAATTTTCCAAAGTATATTAAAAAGAAATTATTTAAAAGTCAGTTTTGGTCACATGGTTTGGGAGGTGGAGGCAGGGGATCAGCAGTTTGAGATCAGCAGTACAACACAGCCAGTTCAGGACCAGCTTGCATATGAAGTGAGACTTCTGTCTCAAAAACAGCAAATGATAAGTAGATATTCTTTGAAGTTCTCTAAATTCAAGAACAATAGATGACTTCCAGGAATTTATCCTAATAAAAAGGGGAAATTTAACTGAATGATCTACATTTTTGTTGTTGTTTTTGTTGTTTTGTTTACTTATTGTTTGTTTTGTTTTGTATTTTAAGACAGAGTTTATTTATGTAGCCCTAGCTATCCTGGAACTCTGTAGATCAGGCTGGCCTCAAACTCACAGAGATTGATCTGCCTTTGCGTCCCAAGTGCTGGGATTAAAGGCATGTGCCACTACACCCAGCTAAAACAGTATAATTTTACAAAGAGACATTTTGTTGTTGTTGTTTGTTTTTTGTTTTGGGTTTTGTTGTTGGTGGATTGGTTTTTGTTGTTTGTTTGTTTGAAGTTTTCAAGATAGGTTCCTCTGTGTAGCCCTGGATGTCTTAGAACTCACTCTAGAGACCAGGCTGGCCTCGAACTTAGAAATCCATCTACTTCAGCCTTCCTAGCTGCAATTAAAGGTGTGTGCCACCACTGGCCAGCTAAAACTACATCTCTATTAGCAGAAAGTCCGAAACTGCCTAAATGGCCCAACATCGAAAAATAGGTAACTATCACATGACAAATAGGTAATTAATATGTTACATATGTATTTTAGGGAGTATCATGAAACTGCAAACAATTATAGAAAAGCGATAGAACACTGATCTCTCCCTCTCTTCCTTTCTTCCTTTATTTTTATTTGTTTATTCATTTTTATTCTTTGAGATAGGGTCTCACTCTATGGCTCTGGCTGTCCTGGAGCTCACTCTATAGAACAGACTGGCTTCCAGTTCTCCAAGGCCTGCCTACCTTTGCCTCCAGAGTGATGGGATTAAAGGGTTTACCATCAAGCTGGGCTAGGATGCTGATTTTCTGTCCCAATGGTTACTTGTATGCATGTATGGATAGCTGTGCACCAATGAGCAAGACATAGAGACTGAAACCAGAGAGACTGAAGCAAGAGAGAAAACCTACCAGGAAAGCATAATTTATTAGACAAGAAGAGAAGAGTATGGGAAGATAGGACTATCAGACATAAATTAGTCATGATTTCTGCACTGTCTATGTTTGCTGACATAAAACTTGTTCACCGTAAACTTTAGGGAAAAAAGGCTGTGGCATATGGTGTGTTAGGGCTGATCTTTTGGATGGTCACTGGGAAAGTTTAATTGTAATTTTATTGATGTATAATTTATAAACTATAAAATAAGCTAATTGTGGATGTACATTTCAGTGGCTTTAAAAAGTGTGCAAAGGTTGGGAATCATCAGTACAGCACATCTCAGAGCTCTCTGTCACCCCACGTGCTGTCCCTGTAGTGTACAGCACACCTCAGAGCTCTCTGTCACCCCACACGCTGCCCCCTGTAGTGTACAGCCAGTCCCACCCATACATACCCCCGGATCTGTGTCTGTCTCTATATACATCATCGTATTTCAGATTAAAAAAAAAAAAGGAATTTCATGTTTATGTATCACACAGCCAAATAAAAATAGGTGTGCACCAAATATTTATGCAGGTCTGTCTATAGATAATATTAAAGTATAAAAACGTATTTCGGGAGGTTTTAGCCAATAGGTTTCTATTGTCTATAAAAGTTAATTTTTTCATTTCCACAGCACGCATGTGGAGGTGAAAGGACAACTTGCTAGAGATGGTTCTCAGGAGCTGAACTCAGGTCATCTTAGTGGCAAGAACCTGCATCCACTGAGCCATCGCTGATTTTTTTTTCAATTCTCTCTTTTAAAATGAGTAGGAGTGCCATGTAAATGTAACATAGTAATCATACACATTTAGTTGTACTTTTTATCAAACCCAATTAAAAGTATAATAAAGATTTCTTTAAAAGCCTGGGAATCACTAGAACACATGAGAAAGAAGCAGAGGAAACCAACAGAATCTACCAACTCAAAGCAGAAGTAGTAACAGACCTTGCAGGTCAGAAAAAGTTGAATTCCAACTCAGCCACAGGGGAATGACCAGATTTAGCCAGGAAAATGTATATTGGCCCCAAAGTTAGAACCAGGTTAGGTTCCACACATGGGGATAAAGATTAGGAGCAGAAGGATTGATGGAGAGTCTCTGTTAGGAATCAGTTAAGTCCCAATATCCCTTCCCCCAAGCAGACAACTATGCTTGCTTTGCTCTGCAGGGCAGCGGTGCTATGGGAAGAGGATTAGGTGAACACTGTACACACCGCAAGCTGATCTCTTCACCACAGCTCCCAGAAAGAGAGGGACCAGTCCTCCACCACCAGTGCAGGCAGTGGAAGACTTTTCCCTGAAACCAGTCTAAGGAGCAAGACTCAATATGTTGACTGACTATTCCTGGGAAAATCGTTCACAGGTGGCAATCTTCAACATGGAACCAGAGCTTCTAAACAGCTTGTTGGGGGCACTGGTCTTAAATAAGAGCAGACAACCAAGATTAGCAAACCCCTGAGAAATATCTCCAACATAGAAGACAGAGTCCAAAATAAACAAATGAAAGGCAACCTGGACAAACAGAGACTTCTGGGAGGAAAAACTAAATACCAAAAAAACCTACCTAACATTATTTTAGTAATATATTCAGAGACAGAATGCATTTGTAGAATAGCATGAACATTGAAAAGCATTTTCCTGAAATGAGCTGAAAATTATGTTCACACAAAACTTGTACATAATGCTCAACTAGAAATAACCAAGATGTCAATCAATAGGTGACTGGATGAACTATAGTACATCCAGACAATGCAATGTAATTTAGTGATAAAGAGAAATGCGCTATCAAGTAACAAAAAGACATGACAGAAGTGTAATTGCATATTGCTAAATAAAAGACTCCAACCTGAAAAGCTCGTGTGTCACATAACAATGGGGATAGGCTATACCCTGTGAAATGCCTCATTAACTGCATTTGTTGCTGTGCAGACATCAGTGGGCACACACACTAAGACAACTAATGAGCTTACTGAGCAATAGAATCTGTGGGGATCACTGCTGTACACACAACACAGTCCACTGAGTAAGCATCACCATATGGAACAGAATGCATATGACATTCTAAAAGAAGCAAAATTCAGGAGACAGTAAAAAGATGTAGGGTGACTCAAGATTTGGAGTTGAAAAAGGAAATGAGTGAGTGAGGTTCAGGGGACTTTCAGGCAGTAAAACGGCAGTGACAGATGACCTCATACTGCTTTGTTTGGGTATTTAAAAAACCCATAGCAGTACAACACAAAGAATACACTAATATAGGCGTAACTATTATAATAATGTGTCAAGCTCAGTCCTTTAGTTGTCTTATGTGTGTGTGCTCATTGGATGTCCACCAGGAGCAAATGCAGCTAGTGAGGCATTTCATGGGGCATATGTGTCAGCTATATTAAGGCGCTTTCGCTAAACCAGGGTGGTAACAGTAAAGGAACCGAGAGAAGGCCGAGCGAGAGTCGCCACAGGGATCTAAAAGGCCCTGTACTTTCTGGTTCATTTCCCCGTAAATCTAAAGTGTCTATGAAAACAGTCTACTCACTTAAACCAAACAAGAACTATAAAGTGACTCTTTATGAAGCCTGCTAAACCAGCCTAAACATGAGAACAAAAAATGGAAGGGTCCTCTGGGAAATCAGTAAGAGATTATATACCAAAAAGTCTAGCTTGCAGCTAGGTAATCTTACTGTTAGAAATATACCCAAAGAAAAAGACTAATGAGTACCAAGAAAACTGTACCCCAGTTAAATCACTCAGTGGCTAAAAAGCTAAATAAACTATGACATACTGCTATGTGGAAATAGACTCCTCCAAAAATTAAAATCAATTACTTAGCAACATCACGGAAAATTGTCCTGGGAGGCAATTTTTTGTTTTGTTTTTGTTTTTGTTTTTTCAAGACAGGAATTCCTTGTGTTGCCCTGGCTGTCCTGGAACTCACTATGTAGACCAGGCTGGTCTCGAACTCACAGAGATCAGCCTGCCTCTGCCTCCCAAGTGCTGGGACTAAAGGTCTGTGCCACCACCATCTGGCTGATGTTAATAGTTTCAAGAATACAAAGTAATATGTACAATTACAATTATGAAAAAATAAAAAGTGTATTTCTGAAAAAAGCCATATGAAGGTTATATGCCATTATAGATGCCATTTCTCTCCATTTCCCCAAATTCTAAAGTTCTGTTTTCTTCAAATAGGGAAGGAGCTGGAGTGAAGAAGCAGGCTGCATGTGTCTGTCTTAAAAAGCCTTGAAGATATGGGCACAGGGGAAAAATTCCTGAATAGAACAGCAATGGCTTGTGCTGTAAGATCGAGAATTGACAAATGGGACCTCATGAAACTCCAAAGTTTCTGCAAGGCAAAAGACACCGTCAATAAGACAAAAAGACCACCAACAGATTGGGAAAGGATCTTTACCTATCCTAAATCAGATAGGGGACTAATATCCAACATATATAAAGAACTCAAGAAGGTGGACTTCAGAAAATCAAATAACCCCATTAAAAAATGGGGCTCAGAACTGAACAAAGAATTCTCACCTGAGGAATACCGAATGGCAGAGAAGCACCTGAAAAAAATGTTCAACATCCTTAATCATCAGGGAAATGCAAATCAAAACAACCCTGAGATTCCACCTCACACCAGTCAGAATGGCTAAGATCAAAAATTCAGGTGACAGCAGATGCTAGCGAGGATGTGGAGAAAGAGGAACACTCCTCCATTGTTGGTGGGATTGCAGGCTTGTACAACCACTCTGGAAATCAGTCTGGCAGTTCCTCAGAAAATTGGACATAGTACTACCGGAGGATCCAGCAATACCTCTCCTGGGCATATATCCAGAAGTTGTCCCAACCGGTAAGAAGGACACATGCTCCACTATGTTCATAGCAGCCTTATTTATAATAGCCAGAAGCTGGAAAGAACCCAGATGCCCCTCAACAGAGGAATGGATACAGAAAATGTGATACATTTACACAATGGAGTACTACTCAGCTATTAAAAAGAATGAATTTATGAAATTCCTAGCCAAATGGATGGACCTGGAGGGCATCATCCTGAGTGAGGTAACACATTCACAAAGGAACTCACACAATATGTACTCACTGATAAGTGGATATTAGCCCAAAACCTAGGATACCCAAGATATAAGATACAATTTGCTAAACACATGAAACTCAAGAAAAATGAAGACTGAAGTGTGGACACTATGCCCCTCCTTAGAATTGGGAACAAAACACCCATGGAAGGAGTTACAGAGACAAAGTTTGGAGCTGAGACGAAAGGATGGACCATCTAGAGACTGCCATATCCAGGGATCCACCCCATAATCAGCTTCCAAACGCTGACACCATTGCATACACTAGCAAGATTTTATCGAAAGGACCCAGATGTAGCTGTCTCTTGTGAGACTATGCCGGGGCCTAGCAAACACAGAAGTGGATGCTCACAGTCAGCTATTGGATGGATCACAGGGCTCCCAATGGAGGAGCTAGAGAAAGTACCCAAGGAGCTAAAGGGATCTGCAACCCTATAGGTGGAACAACATTATGAACTAACCAGTACCCCGGAGCTCTTGACTCTAGCTGCATATGTATCAAAAGATGGCCTAGTCGGCCATCACTGGAAAGAGAGGCCCATTGGACACGCAAACTGTATATGCCCCAGTACAGGGGAACGCCAGGGCCAAAAAAATGGGAATGAGTGGGTAGGGAAGTGGGGGGGGGGGGTATGGGGCACTTTTGGGATAGCATTGGAAATGTAATTGAGAAAAATATGTAATAAAAAATATTTTTAAAAAAATAGGGTTTCCCTACAGCCCAGGTTGGCCTGGGCTCTCGATTCTCCTATCTCAGCCTCCGAAGTTCTGGAATAATAAGCATACCCAACTATACCTGGATGAAACTTGTATTTCTGGGTTAATATAAATATTGAAAGATTTAAATCTGCTGCTTTTATAATATACTTTTCAGGAAAATTGGAGAAGCATGAAGTTAACTGAAGATAGAATTACTGTTCCATATGTTCTTAGCCAAAGAAGTACTGCTGCTCCTGTTGGACTAGTCTAATATTCATAATGTTTAAGGTTCCAAAAGTCTGGACTTGACTTTTTAAAGTAAAAGAACATTGTTGGCATTAAGACTATGGAATAGTATAGGGGCTGGTGAGATGGCTCAGCGGTTAAGAGCACCGACTGCTCTTCCAAAGGTCCTGAGTTCAAATCCCAGCAACCACATGGTGGCTCACAACCATCCATAACGAAATCTGATGCTCTCTTCTGGAGTGTCTGAAGACAGCTACATTGTACTTACAAGACTATGGAAGTATAAAGACAGATAATTGGTTTCATTTTGCATCTGTTTCTCTTCCTTATGATTTCTAGTTGCTATACCATACCTGGGTTCTGGAAATCAACTTTTCTACTTGATATAATGTGACTGGTGTTCCCACTGATGCTTATTTTTATACTTGGTATTATTTATCACTCCAGAATTAATACTCTGATTTTAAAAAATTTGATATCAGAACATTTTATACTTTCGAGTTCTCAGTACCATCAAGTGCCAAAGCCCATAAAATACTCAGTATAATCTCAAGTGCACTGAGTGCTAAATGTAAAATTCTTGATGCTTAGTACTAAACTTCAAATTCTGAGGAGGATGGTGCAGCCTTGGTATCCTGTACTCCAAAGCTTAAATGGCTTTAGTACTAAATTAAAAACAACACCTTCTGTAGCTAAATCTGCTTCAAGGGGCCTTGTGAGGCTTTTTGGTGTTTTATCAACAGACCCTTCGATAGTGGGAACATTCTTGGTCTTTCATCTGTCAAGTAATTTTCCAGACTAGGTTCATTTAAGAGGCCAGTCTACCCGATAGTTGTGAATTCTGTTGGTAACACTTGAACATAAGTAAGTTTCATCCTCTTGGCTTCCACAGAGCTTTCAAGAAAAGTAAAACACAAGACCTGACTTCACACTGTTACAGGGAAGGCAGGTGAGTCACAGAGCCCTGAGGAGTTCATGGGGTATGAACATGCCACACAGCATGGTATGTGCTGACGAGAAGCTGAATTCCAGCTATGTCCACTTTGAGAGACATTATGAAATTCAGGCACAGGAAAATTCTTGGATGGAGGAGTCTTCACAAAGATCTAGGCTGGGAATTAGATTTGTGTGTAAAAAGACGAGATTGCTCGGAAAGGGTGTGTAAAGGGAAAGAGAAAGGCACTAAGGACTTGAATTCTATTTAGGAACATGAGGCTCAGACGATAACTCAATCAGGCTTGCCTGAGCCTGATTCCCAGAACCCACATAAAAGCCAGGCACAGCAGCAAGCATCTCTTACCCCTGTGCTGAGCCAGTGCACTCCATGTTCAGAGAGAGATGGGAGGCAAATGAGGACGACACATGACATCCACCTCTGGCTTCCATACACATGCACCCAGCACACGCTTGTGCACATGCGCGCGCACACACACACACACAGATTTCAGAACAGGGTTTCCCAGATAGGAAGTCATTAATTTAACTGTATTACCCATCAAACCATTGTTGTAAGTGTCTCTAGCAAAGGTTAGTGAGAAGATGTAATGACTGGCTTGCTAGGTGTTGAAGATGATAGAAGTGTTAACACTGCGGACTATCAGGCTTGTTACTGTGAATGAAGAGGTTGCAGAAGAAGGCAGAGTACAAATATCCATCCGGTCCATTCTCTTGCTGTTCTTCCAAGTGCGCTCTGTGTGTGTGTGTGTGTGTGTGTGTGTTATGTATGTTTGTACCACAGCATGTATGATGGTCAGAGGGTAACCTTGTGTGTCAGTCAGTGTCACCATCCACCTTGTTTGAGGTAGAGGTCTCTTGTTTACCAATGAGTAAACCAAGCCAGCTGGCCCATGAGCTTCCAGAGGTTCTCCTGTTTCCGATTACCATTTGCTTTCAAAGCACTAGGACTACAGACATGTGCTACCATGTCTGGCTTTATGTGGGTTCTGGGGAGAATGTTGAACCCCCATAACCATAAAGTAAAAGAAAAGGAGCTCTTATAAGATCAGGCTGTGGACTAAATGAAGAAAGGGAACAGAGGGCAATAAAAAGCACCTAGCCCAGGGCTTGGCACACGAGAAAAGCTGAATGAGCATCAGCTAGTACTATCTTGGTACATTTACACATTTTGACTTTAACATTGACCTTGATACCAGTGAGAGCTCAGTCGACCTATTTAGCCTGTCTTCTCCTACCGTACCACTCACCTCCCATCCATTTTCCTCAATCGACTTGATTTCCTTCCCTTTATGAAGGGAGAACTACCCTTACAAGTATATTTTATCTAAAAATAAAATTGTACTTATTGCATTTATAAGACAGTCATGAGTCACATACCCATGGTGACACACCCCAAGACACTGGTTTTGAGTAGTTTTATCCTATGTGAACATCATAAAGTACATACTTTTATACACTTACATGGTGTATAATGAATCACTCAATATGGCCCCTTTAGGTAATCACAAAATGAGTTGAACATGATATATGGGATTACTCCAATGTAACATATCATTGCTTTATAGTTCCTGTTTGAAAATAAGACCATGATCTAAAACACTGAGAAATATAGAAGATAATATAGAAGGTCAAATATACAAACAAAAGGAGCCATTTGTTAACTAGTATTATATATGTGCTATGCTACACATGTAGAGCATTATATATATACATATATTAATATATATAATTCCATATTATATATATTATTATATATACACATTGTATATGTGCTATGCTACACATGTAGAGCACATGCAAAGACGTAAACAATGTGTTGTGTGGGGATGTTACAGGAGTCTTTCAGGGGCACTGCCCTCAGTGACACCATAGCTATGCATGTGACCTCTTGCAGAGTGGAGTACTGTGTCGGTGACACCATAGCTATGCATGTGACCTCTTGCAGAGTGGAGTACTGTGTTAAATGACTGGGCTTGCTGTAGCAGGGCTGAATGTTTGTACCAACACAAAATTCCTAAACTGAAATCTTGTGGTTTTAGGAAGTAGAACTTTCAGAATGAGATTCGGTCATGAAGGGAAGCACTCATGAGTGGGATTAGTGCTTCTATAAAATGGATTTCACCCTCTACATGTGAGGACACAGGTACGAGATACCCTCTATGAAAAGAAGAACCTTGATGCTATACTTTCCATCCATGGACTTGGGAGAAATAAATTGTTGGTTATACAAATTATTCCACTAAGATATTTCTGTCTTAGCATCCTAAATGGACTGAGATATTTCTGTATTTTACTCCAAATGTTTTATGATAGCTAAAAGATTGGGCCAAAGGTCCTATCAGGCTTGCAAGATGGCTCTGTGTATAAAGGAGCTTACTACCAAGCCCAGTGACCTGAGTTTAGTCCTCAGGACTCTCATAGTAAAAGTGGATAACCAACTCCTACAAATCACCCTTGGACCTGCATGCAGGCATGCACACACCCGCACCTGTGTGCAAAGAGACAGACAGATGGACGGATGAACAGATGGAAGATAGATAGGTAAATAGATGGATGAATAGATGGATAGATGGGAAGTAGAAAGAGAGGAAGGAAGGAAAGAAAGAAAGAAAGAAAGAGAGAGAGAGAGAGAAAGAAAGAAAGAAAGAAAAAGAAAGAAAGAAAGAAAGAGAGAAAGAGTGAGAGAAAGAGAGAAAGAGAGAGAAAGAGAGAAAGAGAGGGGAGGGAGGAAGGGAGGGAGGGAGGGAGGGAGGAAGGAAGGAAGGAAGGAAGGAAGGAAGGAAGGAAGGAAGGAAGGAAGGAAGGGAGAACAGAAAGAAATAATTTTAAAGAAAAATTTAAAGGCTTATTAAAAATTGTCCTAAAAAGTAATATTTTGGAATCTGGAGAGATGGGTTAAGAGTTCAGGGCCCTGGCTAAGGATCAGAGTTCAACCCCAAGCACCCACACAGCAGCACACAACTGTGTAACTGCAGTTCAGGGATCAATACCTCTTCTGACTTTCACAGGTTCCAGTCAATCTGAATTTTAAAGAATAATACAAGATATTCATATTTTATTCTTATTGTATTTAGTTATTTTTTAAAGTTATACAAATGCATATGCGTATGTCTGTGTGGATTTGTGCACTTAAGTACAATGGTCTCAGAGGCCAGAAGAGATCCCCTGGAGCTGTAGTTATACGCAAATGTGAGCTATGTGATTGGGGTAGGGTTCTGAAATTCAAACTTGGTTCCTCTGGGAAAGTACATTCTGGCACTCTTAACTGCCAAGTCATCTTTCCAGCCCCCCATGGTCTCTTTAAATACCCACCTCTCATTCCTTTTTACAAACAGGACTCCCTTTTTTGTCAGGACACACAGCACCAGATAGAGGACTTTGGTTCACCTAAACTGATGAAAATTCTTCCTATCTTCCTAGATTCCTCTATAGAGAGGGATGAGCACGTGGTATAGGTTCAGCTAGGGGAAGAACCTAACAAGAGGCTTGGAAAAGAGAGAAACTGGTGTAACAGGCATTATTCTCTCTTCCCTAGCCCATCTTAACTGGGAGCCCACATAATGGGTCTCCATTCTGAACTAACAAAATAAATGTATTGCAAATGTGCATTACATATTTTTCAATACTGCAACTTTTGGGGCTAACATGAAGCATGCATGAAAGTATATTGCACCATCTAAAAACATTCAATGATATCTTTGTTTGTTTGTTTGTTTGTTTGTTTTATGTACTGAAGTAACAAAAGAAAAGTCTCAATGGTTCCAGACCAATTCTATGTATAAAATTTGAAATATAAAGATCTACTAATTTAACTCTTGTCAACATCTACTAAACAAATTTATCTCTCAGCTTCCTTATTTCTTTTGTTTTTTAAAGACATGGTCTCATTATATAGCCTGGCAAGGCCCTAAACTTGAGATCTTTCTGTCTTTGCTTCCTCTAGTACTAGATATTACAAACATGCACTAAGCTAAAAAGATGTGTGTGTGTATGTGTGTGTGAGTGTGACAGTGTGTGTGTGTATGAGAGTGTGAGTGCGTATGAGTGTGAGAGTGTGAGTGCGAGTGTGTGAGTATGTGTGTGTAAGTGTGAGAGTTTGTGTGTATGTGAAAATGAGTGTGTGTGTGAGAGTGTGAGTGTGTATGTGTGTGTGTGTGAGAGTGTGAGTGTGTGTGTGAGTGCATGTGTGTGAGTGAGTATGTGTGAGAGTTTGTGTGTGTGAGTGTGTGAGTGTGTGTGTGAGTGTGTGTGTGTGTGTGTGTGTGTGTGAGTGTGTGTGGGTGAGAGAGTGTGAGTGTATATGTGTGTGTGTGTGTTCCTAAGGACAGATATTCTGATAGTGAACAGTAACATTTCTCTCCCAGCTTCTTGATGTGCTTGCTTTCTTTATTTTTTTTTCTTTTTTTTAATTAGATATTTTCTTTATTTACATTTCAAACGTTATCCCCTTTCCCCGCTTTACCCCCCTCCCAGAAACACCCTATCACATCCTCCCCCTCCCTTCTTCTATGAGGGTGTTCCTCCACCCACCCACCCACCCACCCACTCCCATCTTCCCACCCTCAATTCCCCTACACTGGGAATTCCTATGAATCGAGCCTTCATAGGACCAAGGACCTCTCTTTCCATTGATGCATGACAAGGCCATCCTCTGTGACATATGCAGCTGGAGCCATGTGTACTCCTTTGTCAATGGCTTGTGCTGTAAGATCAAGAATTGACAGATGGGACCTCATAAAATTGCAAAGCTTCTGAAAGGCAAAGGACACTGTCAATAAGACAAAAAGGCAACCAACAGATTAGGAAAAGATCTTTACCAATCCTACATCCGATAGAGGGCTAATATCCAATATATACAAAGAACTCAAGAAGTTAGACTCCAGAGAACCAAATAGCCCTATTAAAAGATGTGGTGGAGGGGTAAACAAAGAAATCTCACCTGAGGAATATTGAATGGCCGATAAGCACCTAAAGAAATATTCAACATCCTTAGTCATGAGGGAAATGCAAATCAAAACAATCCTGAGAGTCCACCTCACAACAGTCAGAATGGCTAAGATCAAAACATCAGGTGACAGCAGATGCTGGTGAGGATGTGGAGAAAAAGGAACACTCCTCTATTGCTGGTGGGAATGCAAGCTGGTACAACCCCTCTGGAAATCAGTTTGGTGGTTCCTCAGAAAATTGGACATAGTATTACCTGAGGACTCAGCTATACCACTCCTGGGCATCTATGCAGAAGATGCTCTAACATATAACAAGGACACATGCTCCACTATGTTCATCGCAGCCTGATTTATAATATCAAGAAGCTGGAAAGAACCCAGATGTCCTTCAACAGAGGAATGGATACAGAAAATGTGATACATTTACACAATGGAGTACTACTCACCTATTAAAAATGAACTAGAAAATATCATCCAGAGTGAGGTAATTCAATAGCAAAAGAAAACACATGGTACACACTCACTGATAAGTGGATATGAGCCCAAAAGCTCCAAATAATCAAGATATAATTCACAGACCACATGAAGCTCAAGAAGAAGGAAGACCAAAATGTGGGTGCTTCAGTCCTTCTTAGAAAGAGAACAAATACTCACAGAAGCAAATATGGAGCTAAATTATAGAGCAGAGACTAAAGGAAAGGCCACCCAGAGACTGTCCCACCTGGGGATTCATCCCATATACAGTTACCAAACCCAGACACTATTGTGGATGCCAAGAAGTGCATGCTGAAAGGAGCCTGATATGGCTGTTTCCTGAGAGTCCCTGCCAGAGCCTGACAAATACAGAGGCAGATGTTAGCAGCCATCCATTGGGTTGAGTGTGGGGTCCCTAATAGAGGAAGGAGTTAGAGAAGGGACTAAAGGAGTTGAAGGGGTTTGCAACCCCATAGGAAGAACAACAATATAAACCAAACAGACCCCTGCCTCGAACTCCCAGGGACTAAGCCATCAACAAATACGTGCTTTCTTTAAGTTGGGATAACATACTGGCCATGAGTTCAAGTCTTAGAGTCAGACTTCTTTAATTCAAATCCCACCTGTGACATTTACTATGTAAATTTCCATAGTATTATACCTCTGTCTAATAATTACTAAAATGGAGAAAACTGTAGCACATATTGCTAAGAATAGTGATGAAGACAAAAATGCTAAAAAATAATATAAGGCATTTAGTAGAGTCTTGGAACATGTTTAATAAATATAAGCTTAAAAAATACTCCCAAATGTTAGTATATAGATTCAAGTAGAGAAACAATCCACTTTGTGAGAGTCAGACTTTATGTCTAAGAGTGCTTTGTGCTCCAGACCTTCTAGTGAACAGACTGAAAGATAAATAATTAAGGTTGCCTGACAACCTTTGGACTTCTTGGGTTAGCAGGGTTAAAACAACACCACAGCTAAGTAGTCTTAAGTAAAGGATTACTCAACAGTTAAGAGTCAAGGGCAGTGTGCTGGTTAATTTCATGTCAACATGACACACAAACTAGAGTTATTTAAAAGGAGGAAACCTCAATTGAGAAAAAATGCCTCCATATGTTCCTATTGTAAGGTGTTTTCTTAATTAGTTATTGATGGGGGAGGCCCCAGCCCATTGTGGGTGGTGCAGGCTGAGCAAACCATGAGGAGCAAGTCAGTAAGCAGCACTCTCCACCCCTCTGCATCAGCTCCTGCCTCCATGTTCCTGCCCACTTTAGTTCCTGTCCTGACTTCCTTCAGTGATGAACAGCAATGTGAAAGTGTAAGCTAAATAAACCCTTTCCACCCCAACTTGCTTTTTGGTCATGATGTTTCATCACAGCAATAGAAACCCTAACTATGACAGGCAGGATTGAAAAAGGACACCCTGAAGAAGAGTAGGGTATGTGCTCTATTCTGTCCATGTGAACGCTTATGTTCCTGTCTTAAGGACTCTAGTGCCCCATTCCAAAGAGACAAAAGCCAAATAATAACCACAGATGGTAATCACCAAAGTTGATTCAGTGATCTAACTAGATCTAGGCTAGATGACTGACCCCTCCTTCCAGCTCTGTACACAACCCTTCTAAAGGTACACACTCAGTTGAAAAGGGTAAACTTCCCAGGTAGTGGAGGTAAACAAATGGCTGTACTCTCCAGCCTGTCTCATTTTTAAAGAGCACTGGGTGGCAGATAGGTTTCTATCGGTCTCCAAGATGCAGTTAAATGAAAATGTAAAGTACAAAACACTATGCATATGTGTGATATGCACAAGCAGAAGCTGGGGTTATCTTTACTTACGGGGCTGTTGAGTAAATAGAAGATGAGGCTAGAAAAACATCATTTTCCTTAGTGTCTGTGGTGTGTTTAATGACAAAGTAAAACATGTCTTGCGTTCTTTCTTGTCATATATTTAAATCTTCCATGAAACTTTCATCTTGATCCTCTTTTTCATCTCCAGTCTGGCCAGCACAACTCAAACATGCTTATGGAGCAATTAATCAAAATGTCAATGAGCTACTGCTAAGAATCACACAGGCACACACCTGAGGTCTATTAAAGCGCTCAGAAGTAATGGGTTGGGGGGGCAGTGCTGTTCATGGTAGAGCTGAGCATATGGAAGCTCTCAGATGTGACCACCTTCACCAAACCATGATCACACACACGCACACAAAGTAACATATTATTTTAATGAATTAAAAATGTATCTTACTGTACCTTAACATGCTCTTTCAGTCCTTAAGAAAATTGCAAAATTGTATGTCTTAGTTTTCTCCATATGCCTTATATTCTATTTTGTTTTTACTGGCACACGATACTTGTTACCTAAAGCTTATACTTCACCTATCTATGCTACAGGGTAAGCTTTAAGGTCCATAGTGCCCCTTTGATTATCTAAAGTCCTAAGGCATGATTAGAAGATTCTATAGTAACACTTTTCAGAACTAATTACAAAGTAGCCCTAGAGGAAAAAAAACATTCCTAAGTATTATGAAAATTTTACAGAATAGCAGCACTCTTCCTCCCATTATGAATAGATACTTCCTGTGCTGTAATCCTGGCCCTTTACATATTTCTAGCCTATATCAGTAAAATATATACAGATATTAGATAATATCTGGGAGTCCTTCCCAATCTAGAATAAGTCTGCTCATGACATCTTTGCTCCAGAACACACTCTGGCATCACCATGTCTACACAGTTAGACTTTGTAAAGACTCACCTCATGAAAGCTATCCTGAAGCATACCCAGCTGAAAGAAAGAGAAAATACCCTGTTTTTCTAGAGCCATGACAAGCTCTAGAAAACACACATTTTGTGTGTGTGAGTGTGTGTTATGCACATGAGTGTATAGGTATGAAGGTATGAAGGTATATGCCCATGTGCATACATTCAGAGGCCAGACAGAGATACTGGGTGTCCCCCTGTATCGCTCTCCACATTATTGCCGTCACACAGGTCTCTCAATGAACTAGCAGCTTGCCTTTTTGTCTAGGCTCTCTAGCCAGACAGCTCATAGGAACTGCCCATCTCTCTCTATCCACTTTTGGGATTACAGACATGTGAAACTATGCTTGGCCTTTTATTTGGATTCTTAGGGATTTGAACTCAGCTTCTCATCTGTCCAGAAAAGCACTCTTACCTACTAAGCCATCTCTCCTGCCCCCAAGGTTTCCTTAATGAAAAAATCAACACTGGCTCTAGGCATTCCTGACACTTGCCCACACAGAACAACTTGATCAGAGAAATATTCTCAAGCTTTCATTTTACCGACCTACCACTTGAACTATATTAATATCATAAAGCTTATCCCTAAACTCATCTGAATATTGTTAAGTACAGGGGACTTCAAGCAACAATGATGAAGATCACCAGTAATGATGAATACTGCAATTTATAAAAGTCCTATTAATGGCATTCAGTTCAATCCCATATGCTGTCCACAAATGTCTACTATGTCCAAAGTATTGTTCCAGGAGTTGGAAAATTCTTTTTCCCCTTCCACCAAGTACACAGAAAGACTCTGAAAGACCTGGGAGTAGAACTAGCAAGCTCCCATCTGCCTCCATCAGATCTATCCTTACTGGATTTCAGCCTTGCATCTGGGAAACCTTGCAACTGAGACCTTCAGTTCTAGTTTTCAATATGTCAAAACCGACTGGACAATATGAAAACAAACTCTAAAGTCTTGGCTGCTGATTTGACTATTTCCTAATGTACTTGCAGCAGCTGCAGTAAGAATACTAGGAAAATTCACTCCCCCTCCTGTTGTGGCTCAGTTTCTCAATTCATACAATGAGTCATGATTTCTACATTCAAATTTTTATCTCTTAGGCTCAAAGAGCCATGCCTACTTTTCCAGACACAGTGGTAGTCTGGCCTCCTGGCAAAAAAAAAAAAAAAAAAAAAAAAAAAAGGAAAAAA
This sequence comes from Mus musculus, assembly GCF_000001635.26. Taxonomy (NCBI): domain Eukaryota; kingdom Metazoa; phylum Chordata; class Mammalia; order Rodentia; family Muridae; genus Mus; species Mus musculus. The sequence continues at coordinate 10,346,114 of NC_000084.6, read as the reverse complement.
AGAGAAGGGGGTGGGTTATCTTATATCTCCTTTGTGGTTACTGCTGCTCCTGAAGGGCAAAGGGGAAGCTGGAGAAAATTCCTGTGAATACCTTCCCTTATCACCTTCAGAGACGGAGGCAGTCAAGCAAGCGCTGCTTCTACAAACAGGTCCCTCTCAGTCTCACATCTCTGCTACAATCTGAAGAATCCCAAAGCAGTAAAGACACTGTTGCTCTTCTTTGCAGCCATGGTTCAATGAGGAGGTGGACTTTACCCCCAACCCCAATGGAGAACAGCTGGGTGCCAAATTATCCAGCCCCAACCACAAAAAAAATAAAAAAAATTTAAAAAAAATCAACTACCCAGTCTGAGAAGTATTAGTAATTTAGATGACACCCAATCCAACTTTTACTCCAAGCATAAAGCTTCCACTAACCTAGTGATCAAATGTGGAAATTGAGACTCACCAAGCTGTCTGTTTTAATTTTCTAAGTTTCTTGGGGCTAAAACAGTTTATTCGAATGTGAGCTAACACTCTTATCTGTTATTCTATATGGCAGTGATAGCCAAGACTTTACCTTTTAAGAAGTGAGATGTGTTCTTTTTTAAAATATCAGCCACAAATCCAACCCAGGAAGAAGTTGACAGAACTGTTCTCCAGGCAGCTGCAGGGACACTCCGCATGTCTGCCAGGCTCTTCTCTACCCCAGTACAGTGCAAGGCTGCACCACAAAGCCCACGAAGCTCTGCAGAGCACAACTTTAAAAGCACTGCTTTAAAGGTAACTTGAATAAACCTATTTTTGCAGCCCTTAAAGATGGCTGTCTTATTTCCTTGAAAATGTTATCTGGTAAAATTCCTCCATTTCAGTGATATATTCAATTTATGTTCTGTCCCCCTTCATATCTCCCAATCCTAATCATTCTCAAAAATATTTTTTAACCAAAATTTTATATGAACATAATTTTGACCAGCTGAGAATATAGCTTTTCTAACTACCTGGCCACCAGATTTAGTTAACAAGAGCTTAATGATAAAGGGGAGCTGAGTGGGACCTTAAGGACCATAAAGTCCAGACAGGCAGAGAAGAGAGAAGATAAGATTCCAGGCTGGGATACAGAAACAAAGATGAGGCCTTCTGGTACAGTCAGTTGCTTCTCTTCCAGACTCATGGCTTCTGCTCCACTTGCCAGATGTTCCCTTTCTCATTTTAAGCCAGATCTTATCTCTATGAATATAGGTTTTTCGGTTGGGACCAAATTAGTGGTGTGATTCAATCAGAACTGCAACATTTCAATAATCTCATTGTTACCATAGGGAAAAGCACACTGGATGAAGATGTTCGATACATCTGTGGGAAACCTGTGTTATCTGTCAATGGGTCAACATCTTGACAATAGCAGTCATATGATGCACATCCCTAGGGTTTCAAATCTAAAGCCAACCCAAAGGAGACGTTGACTGCAGAAAATCAATCTTTCATTTATGCCGAGGGTAATGTGGTACACCCCATTTGGACTGTAAAAATAAAAGCATTCTCAAGGAGATGAAAGTTTATCCATTAGGGAGCACGTCTGTAAAAGCAAATATTAAAAGACCAAGTGCTTGTAATTTTGAAAATTATATTCAGTACCACATACTTCTTGAATTTCCCATTTATAGTTAAGAATGCAAGCGGGTCCCTTTTTCACATCATTTGGGTTTTTATTCAAGAATGATTTTTAAAGAGTTCACTACAATCTGTTTTCTCTTAGGATGGTTCTTTACAGATTGTATGACTGTTACTGAATCACTTTATAGGGTGGGGATTTCACATATGTAACCCTCTGACACTTGAGGAGCTCATCCTAAATTTTAAACCATGTTGCAAAGCTAAGGATTTTACACAAAAGACAAAACAAAACACACCAATGCAAAGTCCTGGTCTTGCTAGCATTTGAGGTAATTGATTCAGACATTTTATTCCCGTTATTTTCTCTTTTTACTTCCTCTCAAAAGGAGATAATCTGAATTGCTCTAATCTGAAAAACAACAATAAGTGTAGCAAATACTTGACAATGAAGATGAAAAGCCTCGAAAAATCTGTTTCCTTAGCAACAGCAAGAATGTGGAAGAATAAGAATACACTGTCAGGGCATCATTTCAGACTCCACAGATTTGAGGCCTAAATACAGTCAGCTTTCATTAGCTTTTTGTTTTTCCCAGCAGGTCCTTGGACTTTGAAACAAAACCTGAATGACAGCTATGAGCAATTCCAGCCTGGCTCCTGATTAGCTATGCCAAACAAAACATCTCTCTGCAGTGTAAACTTTCCAGGCATCAGCAGCCTAGCCTCTGGAGAGACTATAATTCCTCAGTGAGACTTGAAGGAGAGCTAGAGGTTGGGGGTGAAGGGTAGCCAGGAGGGGGATGGGTGACCAGGATGAGACCTTCCCCTCCACCTCCAAGTCGGTCCCCAAATTAAAGCAGGAGCAAAATGATGAGAAACTGTGGCCATGCTGCTGTCGTTTCTATCTCGGACTTACTCTATTTAACTCATTCTTTAATCCAGAATATCTTATTCCAATTAACATTCACAACAATAGCATCTGTGCTTCCAAACTACTAATGTGTTTAACCAGCAAGCAATTCTGGGGCCTTCTTGGGTTCAATGAAAGATACTCCAAAGAAGAAAGGGAAACAACATACAAAGGACAATACCTCAAGTGGACAAAAACAATCGGTGTTGTTTCTTCTCATTCACTTTTGCTAGATCTGGACCTAAAATAAACTACAGCAAAGGACACTGAACAAGGGGTTCCATTTGCTACACAGTTAGATCCCCCAAAGAGCCAACTAGTACGCTTCCTTCTTAGGAGCAGGCCCGTGGACCTTGTAATACCTAAAAAGTACCTTTATCCATGCTAAAGAATTAGACTAGATTTCCAGGCAGTCAACTATAATTGGATGCTTGGGTTTTAAAGTTGTAAGTAGTTTCAGGAAGAGTGGACGCTAACTGTGCACTGGAGTGGTAAGAGGCAATGCAGCTACAAGGAGATGAGAGCTGAAGGAAATGGTTGACTGAATCTGCCAGCCATCCTGCTACTTCAGGAGGGAAAAGTCACTACTTTTTTTTTTTTTCATGGCCACACAAGGAGAGGTAAGCTCTTGTCTTCTGCAAAGTGGCACTTAGCTATATTCCGATCTCTGCTACATATGAGATGGCCTACGGGAACTGCTGGCCAGCTTACTTGGAATGCTAGGCAAACAAAACTCCCTACTTCTAGTCAATAACCAACTCTTTAGGAAACAGTTATGGTGACTTAACAGGAGGATAGCTCCAAGTTCCTAAAATCTGATTTGCAGACATAAGACAAGGAAGGCCACAGAGAAGTAACTACACTGCTGCTGCCTGAAAGCCTCGCCTAGGGCTCATTCAGCTCAGACAGAAGATTTGATTAGAAAGGTTTGTAAAAAACAAAACAAAACCAAAAAAACCCACAAAACCCACAGTCAGGGACATAGCAATTTGAAAACTAGACATGAGGAAAATTTCAATTTCTTAAAACAAACTAGATAACTTCATTCCCAATTATATTTGTTCACTGTGTCTCTTGAAACCACCTCTTTATGAATCTATACAAAACTCTTGGAACATTGTTGCAATTGATGAAGACAGGATGGGGACCTAGAACAATAGAAAGGCCCCCAATATATGTCCCTGCTTGCAATCCCAAACCAAACCTGCTGATTCAGCACAAAGTCACAACAGAATTCTTATCTTTAAAAGGAACAATCCATTGTGTGCCAGGAACAAAGAGCCATGCACAGGAAATCAGCCAAATCTAGGCCAGATGGTCACTGATTCAAGTTTCATTCTTACCATCCCCCACTCGCCTCCAGAAATAAATTCAGATAGCTTTTCACTTACCAGGTAACATCCCTGTGTAAGGTATAAAGGCTTTCCAATTATCTACATCTCCACCTCAATGGTATCTAATGATTGAAACAGAATTCCCCTCCAAGTTTAGAAAGTGGCCAGGTCACAGTTACTGAAAATGAAACACCACTAGCAAGTCACTGTGTGTTGCCTACACATGCCATGAAGTTCCACTGGTGTAATTAAATATATCTATGCTAGTCTGTTCTCCTCCATACAAAATAGGAAGGGAAAAACAAAATCCAGAGAACAGATTCATCACAGATGTGTGCTGCGAGAAGTTATCACTGGGGCATCACATTGCAAAGGTGTTACAGTTTGTAACCCAGAAATACTTAATACAGTTACCAATAACAAGCTACCAATGAAAATTATTATAATAGACATTAATGCTAATTTTTAAGTTGAATTTTAAAAAAACATAAAAATTGTGTCACAAAATACACATGTCAGACAAGCAGGCTTTGTTCCGCATAGCAAAGTAGAGCAGTAGGTATTTGTGTTCTTTGTTCTTTATTTGTCTAAAAAAGAAGCAACTGTTTGAAAAAGTAAAGGTATAAGCATGGCATGGAACTTTGAAAATGCCCATGTGCTGCATGCGTGTGGGACAAGAAAACCTCCTCCGTGTACATCCTCCATACCGGCTGCCATTCAGAGAAGAGACTGAATTTAGAATTTACTCCCTGGAAGCCACAGGAGTTTGGAGGAAGAGAAGAAAAAAGCTGTAGAAGGAGCAAGAAAGAGCTCTGTGTTTAATGGGAGAGGTATACGTAAGAATGGTGCTTATATTTCTGTTTGCAAAGAAAATACCTCAGCGTACATCGCCACAGCCCAGGGAAAACAGAAGAAAAACATTCACTAATTTTGCTTACAAAGTGATGTATTTGACTTTAATCCAAAAAACCTGTGCCCTAAAATTCTACGGTACACATGTATTTCAAACCCCTCTTGGTTACTGGAAAATTCAGTTTTGAATAGCAATGCCTAGAGTAAAACATGAGGCGTTGTGCCTCAATCCGCAAGCACGTGATGAAAACTTCACTATCAAAGTCTGGTGTAAAGAAAAATTTAAGACCCATAAAAAAATGTTCGATTCACTCCTTTATGCTAAAATGAGGTTTAGAATAAATCAATTCTTTTCTTTGAAAGGAACCCTTGGCTCCCCAGGGGCTGCCTAGGGAAATATTTACATTTTGGGGGCTTAAGTAAATTTTATCAGCCAACAGATAGTAATCCCTTCAGTAAACTTTATAATCCTTTTTTATAATTACTTTGAAAATGTCAATGCAGGAGTATATTTTATTGGCATACTGCAGTGTTACTCTTCCAAAATTAACATATAGAAAGGTTAAGGTAGATCAAAGAGGTTTGGGGGCTATTTGTTTGTTTTCTTAACACAAGATAATCTTGTGCTAGTAGGAAAATGATTGAAGAAAAAAATGACTTCAAAACTTTCATCAACAGGAGCCCTGAGAAACAGCCTGTTTTATTGCAGGAAGGTAGAAAGGGCTCTGAAGACCCAGAGGCCCCCTTCCATGAGAGGATGTCTGTGGCAATTGACAATGCCAGTGGTAACTACAGGATAAAAGTACAATTCCTAGAGCTTGAAATCTTGACCATACATGTCAGTGGTGGCAAGTGGTAACTAGAAACTCTCTCGAAAACTTGGTTCCTGTTTGTGTATAACTTATAATCACAGGATGAGGCCAAGTTTTATTTAGGATAAAATAGATCTTAGATTTATATAGTTCATACCCATGTGGGTCATACATTATATCAATGTACTGTCTGTAATAGTTGTGTTTTGGTGTCGCAGGTTTAATTTTTTAAGATGTATTTCTACCATCTAAATTTCTGCTTAAAACAGTACTGTTTTTCTTTACAAAATACCACAAAAATAATATTCAGAATTATCCTATAAATTGCTAGGCTATTGTTCTTTTTAGGCATACAAATTAATTTTTGTTTCATTTAATTCTTGGAAACACTGTTAATGAAAGAAAGTCGATAACCAATTAAGAATCTTTAAAAATAGGCTACTTAAGTATTGGCTGATCAATGTTGTTAGTTTTTATTTGTTTTGTCTTTCTTTAATATAAAACAGAGATTTCAGTATTCATGAAAAAATGACTATTCATGTTAAAATTCTCTTTACTTTTGAGCTCATCTTTAGCGACCCTCAGATAAATTTACATTTAAATGAAACATACACAAAGGCCACTGGGCTGCCCTAACTACCTCAAACACACCCATGCTGTCAGAGGTCTAAGACGCCAGTTCTTGGAGAAAAGAAAATTTGTGACCACACAACTATTTTTAAACAGCTTCATACGCCACTTCCTCGGGATTTATAGGGTAATGCTTTACAAATTAAGACAAAATTAAATCTAAGTACCTAAGGCCAAAGAAGATTCTACTCTGAAAACTCCACTCAGACTCCCTGTGTGTAAACCAAGTTTTAGAAAATAAAACTACATAAAAACAATAAATGTCTATATAATATAATAAACTAAAACCTTAAGCCTAACTTCTGATCTTTTTCTTTAATGTATTTAAAAATAACAGATAGTAAACAGATCCAATTAAGATTTAAAACACTTATGTAGGTACTGTGTTCTAATCATGTTGATTAAGCCTTTTTATTCTTTCCACTTTGTTCTCTAACTTTCTGCCTTATAGTGGTCTACAAATCTGGTACAAAGTTTAATTTCATTTGACTAATAGAAAACTTACAAATAGATATCTGTGATAAATGTTTAATCGATCGTATCTTATTTTTAAATTACTATACAGAATAAAAATATACCAAGAGTTAAGTTAGCACATAGTTTTCATTGATGGAAAGCACCAAGTGTCCCAATGCCTGAATTAATTATAAGAAAACACTTTAGGAACATGTAATATGAAAGAAGAGGGGGCAATATTAATGGTTAAAGGATTAGGGCTGACTGAAAATAGGATGTGTGAAGAAAATAAAATATGGAAACCCACTACTTTGTAAGCTGCTATATAAGCTGATGATTGGTTCTTTTGTGGCAGAGTTTCTCTGTGTAGCTAGCCCTGGGCATCCTAGAACCCACTCTGAATTGACCTCAAACTTGGAGATCTGCCTGCTTCTGCCTTTAACAAATAATTTTTTAAGATGCTTAAAGAACTATGCTTATGAATTTATTGCTCTCTTCACAATCTATATGTATCAGTAGAATAGTAATATATGTATTACATATATAGTAGTATATGAAGTCACCTTTTTTATAACTATAAATGTGCTTTGAACACAGCCTGATGGTTAAAATGAGCTTTCGTTCATTTTCTTTCTAATTGATAATTCCATGTGCATTAAACTTGTTACAGAAATGTCATCTCAACAGGAGCACATGTATTAAAAATAGGCTTGTGCTGTATAATACAAAAGACATGAATATTGTTTCTCCTCCATCCTTCTGGGCTGAGGAGATAATTCAGTGTGAAAAGGAACTGAGTTCCTAGCATTCACAGAACACCCAGATGCAGGGACATGTGGCCCTAATCCTATCCCTGGGAAGGTAGAAGCAAGTGGATCTCTAAGCTTACCAGAGAGTCAGTCTAGAGGACTGGTGAGCCCAAGCTAGATAGATCGATAATAAGACAATAAAGTGATAAGCCAGTGAGGTGGACCCTTGAGATCTGAGGCCCCAATGTGGTAGAAGGTAAGAGCCACTCCTAAAAGTTGTCTTCTGACCTCCACCCCTGCACCACTGCCTGTACACACCCACACACATGTACATACACCATGCATACATACACATGTACCTACCTATGCATACACAATTCCTACCCCTCTCCAAAGGATGCATGTCACAGCTTTAGTATCTATGAAGCATCAGTGACGTAAAAGAGCTTGGCAGGGCATTTTCCCCTCAGCCTCAGCATCACCCCAGTTGCTTCAGGTTCCAATGCCTCAGAAACAAGATTAAAGCTTAAATGCAATTTTTTAAAAAAATAGAAAAGCAGGTATATTTAAACTCCATTAGGTTTCAGCTTTAATTAGATTCGCTTATAATTTTGGTGTTAGAAAAGAGAACAAATACCCTTACATATTATACTGTGTAATTTTTATTGCATTAGTGATGGCTTGAGGAATATGCTTCATATGACTCTATAGAACCAGAAGCCCCAGGACCATCCATAGTTGGCTGTCATTTTCCCCAGGGAAGGAATTACTCTGCATGTGTCTGTCCCTCTCTTACAGTTCTCATTCCAGCCACAGGTGCCTAACAAAGTCCTATGAACTTCATTCTGGCATTCATTTCCTGCCCAGGGGAGAATTCTATCACCGCCACTGGATAGCAACCACTTGCTCAGTCAGAAAACTATAAAGAAAAAATATTTTTTCAGGAAGTGACAAATTCATTTAGAAAAATAATTACTTCTTCTCCAAATAAAAACCAAGAGATGCCGGGTGTGGTGGCCCACGCCTTTAATCCCAGCACTCGGGAGGCAGAGGCAGGCAGATTTCTGAGTTCGAGGCCAGCCTGGTCTACAAAGTGAGTTCCAGGACAGTCAGGGCTACACAGAGAAACCCTGTCTCAAAAAACTTTGCCTGCCACATACAGACTTGGGATAATCTATGGAAAGAATATCTGAAACAATCCCACAATGCTTTGGTTTGGGGAAGCTTTTCCAATTTAAAACCTAGTCAGCAATATGAATTATAGTATTTATTCGCTATAAAAATGGTTACATTGTACAGAACACTTATGTCTACTTATTTCACAGTTCTATTCCACTATGAGATATTATAACTATAAATTCACGACTTCCTTTTTTGTTGTTGTTTTTGTTTTTGAGACAGGGTTTCTCTGTGTAGCCCTGGCTGTCCTGGAACTCACTCTGTAAATGAGGCTGCTCAGATCTACCCACCTCTGTCACCTGAGTGCTGGGCATGCAACAAGCCTATATTACTTAAAGCATATACGTAAACTACCACATATGTAAGTTTGAGAATGATTTAAATATACAAAAGAATTACAGACATAATTTTGTAAGAGAGAAATAAAATTAATCTCCCTTCAACCTCAGCCCCAAAATTGTTTTGGATGTATTTTCCTTGTTGCTAACTTTTATTCAAAAGATGTTACGAACCTAACTTTCAAAGGACATGAGCCTTAGCCTGGCATTCCAGTGAAGGTATAAAGGTTATACTGCCCCATCTACTCTCCCTCCCTTCCCTACAGGGTTCTGTGAACAATAGCCTTGATCTGAATGAAGTTTGGTTCAGGTCAGGGGCTATACATAGATGAAAGCTAGCAGGTCTCAACAGATGGTGTTTATTTGCTTATTAGTAAATATTTATCCTGTGTGTTTGTTCCAAGAGCTGCAGATACAAAAATAAAGAAAAGGATCAAGTCACCTGCATCTTTGGAGCCTTGATTCAAGCTTGGTGAGTGAACCCAAGGTTTGGTCACTACTGACTGACCCTTCAGGACTACAACGCGGCCATGCGCACACCGCCTGTCTCCCCTGAGGTGGGGAAGAGTTGATATGTCACTTCAGTACACACCTACCCCAACTTGTCTTCCTGGACACTAAAAAGTATTTTAAGACATAATTAATGTCCATTGGGTCTTATATACACAAAAATGTCATGAGGATGACTTAAGGAAGGAAAGATGGCTCTGAAATGGAGCAGCCTGTCTGCATGCAGACTTAACACTTACTGCCTAGCAAGCTTGTGAAACAGTGTGTCTTCTTGAGCTTCCCTTTTTTTCTTTCCCTTTCTTTTCTTTCTTTTATTCTTCCTTTTATTCTTTCTTTCTTTCCTTCTTTCCTCCTTTCTTTCTTTCTTTTTTGTAACTTTAAAAATAAAAATTTCACAGGTTAGAAACAATGTATGTACAATGTGAGAGAAGATCCATTGGCTTTCATTAATTAAAGCATCAAACAAGAACATTAAAGGTGTTGGAACTTATTAAATTCTATGAGAAGATTAAGCAGAGAAGAGTACAAGGGTCACAGTGTCTTTTATGGCTAATTTTCAAAGACAGTATTTTGTTCCTATATAAATATCTTATTCTACTCGCCGTCTCCTTCCCCGAATCCTATGTTCTGAATAACAGATATGCAACAATACTATACATTATGCTAATCCTAAACCAATCCTGCTGCAAGGCATCATTTAGACATGGCCTACTCCTGACTCAGGGGTCTCTGTGGCAGTATCAACCCTTTAGAATGTCTGAAATAAGATCACTGAACCCCACACTTCAGACTTAACCACTTGGGTGGATTGTCCAGATGGTCCACTTAATATCTCCCGGTCTCAAACAATTCCAATACAATTTTTCACTAAGAACATTGTCAAAAATACATCACATTTAGCATTTGCTCCCTGGGAGGCAATAGCCTAATTGGTGAGCCCCAGATCCCTATGAGAAAGACTGTCTCAAAGGAGGGGGACAGTGTTTCTAGGGATGGCACCTGGGGTTGTCCTCTGGCCTATATATACATCTGCACATACACACCAAACATTTTTAAATTAATTTTCATTTAAACAGCCATATCTGTTCTAAATTTTTTTTTAGTAGTAACCATTTTTAAGACTGCCAAGACTACAAGTAATGTTTCTTTTCAGACTTTTATATTGTTGTCATGTTATTGTTCTACTTAAGATTCTATTTAAGGGGTTAGAGAGATGGCTCAGTGGTTTAAAGCACTTGTGATTCTTACAGAGTATCTGACTTAGATTCCTAGCACCTACACGGTGGCTAACAGTCACCCATAACTCTAGTACCAGGAGATCTGATGCCCTCTTCTGAACTTCTCAGGATCTATGCAGACACATAATATACATACATACATTGAGGCAAAAACATTCATACACATAAATAAATAAGCAACCTTCATTTAAAAAAAATCTATTTAAAATCTAAATGTACTAAAATATATTGCTCCGAATGTTGAGTACTTAGTATTTTTTTGAAAATGGAAAAAAATATTGAAGTGTGGTTGTTCTACATTGTTTGACATTAGCTGTAATTTCAGCTCTGAGAAGACACTGGGAACCATGATGAAACAGAAGGCAAACAGAGCAAGCCAGGTGACCTTGGAAAAAATCACAAAACAAAACATGGTATTGTTGTCTCACCTCTGGCTGTAACATCTAGTCACACTCCACTCAGAAATGACAGAGAACCCTCCTGAACACAGAGTGAATTGCAATTTATATCACATTTTAATTTTCAGGGGAGGGGGGAAATAGGATCAAAATACATTGTATGACATTCCCAAAGAACTAATAAACATGTAAAAGCTATAATTTCTGGAGAGTGTAACTCAGTAGTAGAGTACTTTCTCAGCATGCGTGAGGCTCTTACTTCAAACCTCAGCACTGATAAAAAAAGAGGTAACGTAAAAAACAGTCATTTTCTTTTTTAAAAATTTTTATTAAATATTTTCTTTATTTACATTTCAAATGTTATCCCAAAAGTTCCCTATACCCGCCCCCCCAACCTGCTCCCCTGCCCACCCACTCCCACTTCTTGGTCCTGGCATTCCCCTGCACTGCGGCATATAAAGAACAAGGGGCCTCTCTTCCCAGTGATGGCCGAATAGGCTATCTTCTGCTATATATGTAGCTAGAGACACGCACTCTGGGAGGTACTGGTTAGTTCATATTGTTGTTCCACCTATAGGGTTGCAGACCCCTTCAGCTCCTTGGGTGCTTTCTCTAGCTCCTCCATTGGGGGCCCTGTGTTCCATCTTATAGCTGACTGTGAGCATCCACTTCTGTGTTTGCCAGGCACTGGCACAGCCTCATACGAGACAAAACCAGTTATTTTCTAAGCTTGGTGTTTAGTATTTGGCCTAAGTAAAAAAGGAATAAAAGTCATTTTCTCTCAAGCTCTCTTAAAAAAACAGAAAACCTTGGGAGGGAAATTAGGTTCCATGGCTTTAATGTAGATTTTAATACACATTTTAGAACAAAATATGTACATAAGTTTTTCAATGAGGAAACAATCTGATTTTTGACATTTTAATGTATATTAACATTCTATATTAATGTCATCAAGTGGTATAGCTTATTATGATTTGTCACTAAATTTCCTAACTTTTTTCATATTTGCTGACTAGTTCAAATTGTGATTCTATAGATAGTTAACCATACTATTTGCAATATATTTTTAAAGTATCACACATATTTTAAGAGCTAGAGAGAGGGCTCAGAGGTTAAAAGCACTCACTGCTCTGGCCAAGCACCTGGATTCAGTTCCAAACATTCACATGAGGCAGCTCACAACTGCCTGGGACTCCAGCTCCAAGGGGCCCAATGCCTCTCGTGAAGGAAGGGAGTGAGGGAAGGGAAAAGAGAGGATGGGATGGGAAGGAGTGGGAAGAGAGGGAGAGAAAGAGAGAAATCAAGAGCGAGAGCAAGCAAGGAAGAGCAAGAGAGAGAGAGGCAGAGAGAGACAGAGAGACAGAGACAGAGAAAGAGAGAGCCTACAAGCCTGCCTTTATGATAGTGAGGCAACTTGGTGGTTAGCAGCTCTTACTGCCCACTGATACAAGCAGAGTTCGGTTCCTGAAACCCACATAAAGGTAGATATGGAGAGAACCAACTCCACACAGCTGTTTTCTAACTTACACATGCAAACCACAGCTCACACGCACCCATACAGACACAGAGAGACATACAATAAAAATATTAAAAAAACAAAAACTAAATGACTACTAGGTTTAAAAACTATGATATGATCCTATTACTATAAAAGTTCTTTAGCTGTCTCTTGTGAGACTATGCCGGGGCCCAGCAAACACAGAAGTGGATGCTCACAGTCAGCTAATGGATGGATCATAGGGCTCCCAATGGAGGAGCTAGAGAAAGTAGCCAAGGAGCTAAAGGGATCTGCAACCCTATAGGTGGAACAACATTATGAGCTAACCAGTACCCCGGAGCTCTTGACTCTAGCTGCATATATATCAAAAGATGGCCTAGTCGGCCATCACTGGAAAGAGAGGCCCATTGGACTTGCAAACTTTATATGCCCCAGTACAGGGGAATACCAGGGCCAAAAAGGGGGAGTGGGTGGGCAGGGGAGTGGGGGTGGGTGGATATGGGGGACTTTTGGTATAGCATTGGAAATGTAAATGAGTTAAATACCTAATAAAAAATGGAAAAAAAAAAAAGTTCTTCTGTTGGTAAATATGTACATGAATATAAAGATTTGCAGATATATAAAAAAAATAGCTACTAGCACACTATGGTGTTGATTCCAAGATTTGCTGATACTTAAGACCAGATTTAAAGATGGTAGAAAGAAAAAATGGAAAAAATTAAAGCAATATAACAGACTTAAGTTCTTCCTTAAAAGAGGGGATGTAGACAGTCGGCATGGCTCAGGGTGGGGTGCAGACAGTCGGCATGGCTCAGGGCTGGCCAAGTAAGTCTGATGAGTTTGGTTCAATCCCTGAAACTCAGGTCAAGGTGAAAGGACCCTGCCAAAGCAGCACATGCTGTGGTGGACATACACACTACACACACACTGACATAAATCAAACTTGTAAATTACAAAGAAAAGGAAGAGACTTGGAGGAGATGAGGCAGAACTGTCAGGAGACATTTCCTTGGCTCCGATTTGGATACAGTTGATAGTGACAGTTTTCTGTCCCCTAACTACCATGAAGATGTATGAATAGGCTCAGTGAAACAGTAGCTTACATCTGATGGAATGACAGTAAATAAAAGAACTGATGCTAACATCACATCTTCTCTTCACACTGGAACCTGCAGGCATGGCAACTTCCCGTCATCTATGCTATAAAACCAAGTCTACAGGGTGATATGTTGACGGAGATCTAACTTTTGTGTCCAGGAAAAGCACTAGGGAAGTCTTACAAGGTACATTCATAGCCTGCACCTCAGAAATGTTTAGTCAGTAAGTCAGGACTAAATTTCATAAGCAAATGTGACAAGTATTGACCCTGAAACACAGTGACCTTGGGATGTTTGATTTCCTTCCAAAGAATTCACAGCTGCGGCACAACAGAGAAGACAAGGAATTGATGTAAGACTCCGGCCTCATCTGTAGACTCCCAAGGGCTCAGTCTCTCACCAACTCAGGTCTATACTCAGTATTGCTTTTGAAGAATACAACCCCAGGCTCATTTCTCGTTCTTCTCTTTCTTTCTTTTTTAAAACGTTTGATTGATTCTTTGTGACTTGGACATCATACATCCCAATCCCTCTCATCTCCTAATCCTTCCATATCTGCCCTCCAACCCTGTAACCTTCCCTTGCTCCAAGAAAACAAAAACCAATGAACAAAAAACTCTCACTGTGGAAGCTGTGGTGTGTCACAGTGTGTCACACAGTACACCTCTCACTGTGGAAGCTGTGGTGTGTCACAGTGTGTCACACAGTACACCTCTCACTGTGGAAGCTGTAGTCTGTCACAGTGTGTCAAACAGTGTGTTACCCTTTTGTCCAAACAGCTTTACTACCAAATGTTCATTGCAATGGTCTGGTTCCAGGCCTCTGGCTTCTGCTATACCATCAATACAGCATCGGCATGGGGGACTCCTCTGGGATATCCTGTGTCACCCTGTCTCAGCTTTGGATCTGCAGGACCATCAGGCTCTGCATTCCTCTCTAGTGCGTCACAGTCTAATATTGATAAGGCCCATGTCTTGATCATTTTCCGTTGTTTACTATTTTGCTTATTCCACAGAGTTACTTAATTTCAAAGTGGCATCCCACAGTTAGAACGGGGACTTAGACAGAGCTCAGGAGTTGTAACTCAGACAAAGAAGCAGCTTGAGAGGTGCACAGATGGAGACAGAGTTTATAAATTCACAGATTCTTAGTTCCTGCTAGAGAACTCATTCAACAATAGAGGGGAGACTGGGCTGTGGATTTCTAACAAGAATCCACGGGGAAAGGCTGTGTATGTTTTCAGAAGGAAGGGCTCCCTAGTTTCTTGTACCTAAGCTATTTACCTAAATGAGCAAAATTATTTTATCATAGATATTTTCATTTAATGGATTCAATACTATTTTCACAACTATTTTCTGCTGGCTTATTTCTTTCCTTTTAACCTGGTGTTTACATTCTCTCTAAACTCTATATTCTTTTTAAACATACATTTATTTATATGTTAATTTATTCACTGTGTGTGCGCATGCATTATATGTGTGTAGAGGTCAGGGGACAACTTGCCAGAGTTGGTTCACTCCTTCCTCAGGTCATCAGGTTTGGTGGCAAACATCTTTACCTACTGGGAACTTTTACTCTTAATTTTGTGATATGCTTCTGTTGCATTTGTTGAAAAACAAAACAAAACAAAACAAAACAAAAAAAACCCTTCCTTTTTCTTTGAAACAGACTCTTGCTGAGTAGTTCAGGCTGACCACCGGTTCCAGATCCTCCTGCCTCAGGCTCCTGGTCACTCAGATCACAGCTGTGAGCCACCACCTCATGCCTGAGTAATTCCTAGGAGAGGAATGTCTAAGGAATTTAGTGCCCTCCAACCGAACTTACTCCTATACAGGAACTGTTCTTATTTATACTACCCAGCATGGTAGTCAGCAACCACACGTAGCTCTTGAGCACTTAAATGTGACTAGCAGGATTGAGAAACTAAGTCTACTTGAAGGTGTTAATTAACTCATGTTTAATTGACTACCTGTGGCCTGGGGTCACTGTCTTACAGTAGGCAGTTGACTAAGTCATGATATGTGATACCAAATTGCTCTCCAGAAAAACCTGAATTTTTACCTCCACTCTTAGTAAAAGATAATAGCCAATTCTTTACCTAACAGGCAACACAACTTTCATCTACTGAAGTTTTATAATCTGAACACTGAAAAATGCCTTTTACTCTTTTTTATTATCCTGTGATGAACAGCACCATTTCTTCTGTCATCACAAGTTAGTTACAAATATTTTTAGCCACATTGCTTGATTCTGTGGATGGAAATGATCTAGCTTCCAGATTTGTTTGTTGGGTCAATTTTTTTGTCATTAAAATCCATTGTCAAGATTTAAGTTCATATAAAAATGTGAACTTCATGCTTTATCTAGCCTGTTAAATGGCCTAGCCACAGTGTCCAGTGGCTAAGCAACAGTTGGAGGAGCCTTTGAGGTTCTGCCATCATCAGACTTCTTAGCCAGTTCGTTAATGCAGCTATAACAAGGATTACTACTTTATGGGTGCCCTGCTTCACCCCACATGCCAGTGTTTGGCCTGTCAGATGTCTGAGTTTGTAACTCTTGCCTGAAGTATATTTTAAGAGATTAAATGCCAAATAGTAGCTAGCTAATAATAATAATAGCTAGCTTTCATCCTGTTTAGCATGCAAAAAAGACTTGATGACCTTTCAGTTCCATTTACAACTAACATTTATCTCGTAGAACACTTTTTCTAGTGGGTGTTGAAGTTTCTTTCTCCCTAGAATAGCCACCCAGCATTATATAGATTGTTAAGATGCAGACTGATAGCCTTGCCTCTCAGTTTCTAACTCAATAGATTAGGGCTTAGACTCCGCACCTAGCTCCAAGCTCTATCATACTGAGTTGATGCCTTCTCAAAGCCTACAAGGGGTGTTCTAACACTCCTAAAAGTGTTGTAACAGAATGTAATTTTGGCAACATAGTACAAATGTGTAGGCCTTTTTCCCCCCTAAAAACAAATCCACATTCTTTCATTTTACCTTTACAACAGTCCTTTGCAAAAAGTTGGTAACTAAAACAGTAATTGCTTGTCCCATTTTCCAGAACAAAACCCAAGAAACCCCTTCTGAGCACACAGAAAGTTAGAAGAGCCAAATCAAGAAAGTGTCCTAACCTTGTAAATGCAAATGAACTCAGCAACACAGGCTATGCTTGAAGTCCGCTTCTAGACTGGTATCATAAAAACAGAACCATGCCCAGGAACAGAGAAGGCAATCCAAGACATGAGTCCCTGAAGCAAACATTTCTCAAGGGTTGATTGCCAACCATGCAGTCTCCTGTGGGGACCTCTGAAGAGAATCGTAAAGTACAAGGAAAAGACAGTTCTCTGTCTGCTTTGCTGTGTACAGACACAGGCCAGGAACCATACAGTAACCAGTGTGTGGAAGAGGCAAATACAGAGTTGTGACTATGTGACTTCACATCTGGACTTGGAGGAGTGGCCAGTCAGACAAGAATGGGGGAAAGAAAGAGTACACAATAGAGCCCTCCTGGAGCTCAAGGCACAAAGAGCAGCTTTATCCACACTGGGTGTGTGTTTGCCAAAAATATCAGGGCTGCTGGTGCTCCAGAACTTACAAGGGCATGCTTTTGTGTAGACTAAGCTACCTTGACTGTATAACAGCTCTAGTCAGGGGGTATAACTTCACGATCCATTTGTAGCCTAAGAGGTCAAAAATTGTATCTCTCTGATTTTTTTTTTTTTAGAAGCATTCTTAATTGAAAGAAAAAAAAAGATCTTAAGTTGTGACCCTAATTCTACTACTTGTAAAGCACCCCTTCAGGGAAAGAAAGAGTACTTTTGTCACTTTAATAAGACTTATGTATGATGCTAGACATTAATTTTAACAGTGACTTTCCCAAGTTTAAACCAATGATAGCTAGGAAGCACAGGGTGAAAACAAACAAACCTACAACTGATCTGGGGAAGGTTACTGAATGACTTAATGTACTCTGCATGAATGTTGTAACTGACTTTGTTTACACAGCCATTGTATAGCCTAGCACAAAATCATGAAAGCAACAATGTGCCCACAACTTCATTTAGAAAACCATAGCAATACTGTAGGGCAACTATTCCTCCCATGCACAAGACTGAAAACTGCAAATTAAAAATGAATTCAATTTTATCATTACCAAATACTTGTTTCAAATTACCAGGAATCTGAAATTTTCCTAATAAAAGGGAGAACATTCATATGTATTTTCATGTGTCATTTCTTATTATCTTAACCTTTTAGAGAACTACCATGATAGATTTAGAAACTTAAATTCTTAGAAAATAAGTTACTTAACCAATATTCTCATTATATGTTATAACTAGGTTTGAACCCAGAACTTCTAACTTTGAAGCCACCCATTTACAACCACACTATGTTGCCTCTCTAAAAAAATATACTAAGAACTTGAGAAGTCAGGGAAAGGCAAAGGAAAAAAAGAAAAGCTGATCGGGAATGTTTACAGTCATAAGGATAGTCACACTTCTTTCATAACTGCAAAATCCCAAATCTTAATCTATGGGGGAGTTTGTCAGTAAATCAAGATTACTCAGGTGCCCTTACAAATTTTCATCTTGATAGTGAGGATCTTGGCAATCACTGTCTGTAGTGTTTTTAAATCCCTTAACTGAGGTTCTTCAGAGTGACTCAAATGAAATGTTTTTACTTTTACAACTTTGCAATCATTCAGTTCAGAGGCTGGGTATGATCTGAAGTTTCCTTCCCTATTAAGAATATGAATGTATACTTACATAGTAGCCAAAATATCAAAGCTGTAAAGAGAATTTCTAGCTTCAATACTCTTGAGAGTTTCTAAGTAAATTGCCAAGACTCTTTGAGACAAATGAACTTCACTTCCACTTTACCACAAGAGAAAAGTAACAATTTGGGAGAAATGGTTTTCCTTAAAATAGCACCATAAATTGTAAAGAGGATTCTCTCTCCAAGGTGATGTGCAGAGGCCCATTTAGCTCCAGAGTTGGCCTCTACCACCAGGAGAAACAGACATTTGCTGAGAAAGTCAAGTCACTGTTCTCCAAAGATATCAAATCTTAAGAACAGAAATGTACTTCAAACATCTCTAACCTCTCCTTTGTGAGTCTACCTCCAGAATATTCTTATCATCCCACTGATTACCTACAGTAGTGGCTATTCTGATCTAGTCTTAGAATACCTGGACTATGTTAGCAATAGAACTTAGAAGGACACTTGAAAAGCTACATAGCAATTCTTTTACTTAACTAAGAGGACAGGAGCAGGAGGACATTGCCAAGAAAAGTACTTTCTGTGGTTAGTTTATGGCAAATCTAGGCCTAAAATAAAGAGATCTTAAACTTGGCCTCCATGTGTCTCTTGTTATCTATAGTGTGTGTGTGTGTGTGTGTGTGTGTGTGTGTGTGTGTGCATGTGTGTGTGCATGTGTGTGTGTGGGGGGGGGGGTTGAACCCAGTATCTCAGACCAAGTGCCCTACTACTGAGCTTGAAAATGCTGTTATATATGTTATGCCAATGGAAGATTCCAAATGTCTACTTGATGTTTTCAGAGAAACATTCTGGTGGACAAAGTACCATTTGCTCTGCTTCTTAGAGGTTCAACATAGAGGGAAATAAAGGTTACAAGAACTAGCTTGAAGAAAGGGTGTTCTGCTTTGTACTTAAACATTTGTTCTAAGATTTTTATCTTTCTAACTGATCATCAAAGTAGTAAGTACCCACCACAGGCCAAATAAAAGTTTATGTCATCACAAGAGGACATCAAATTGGTAATTGCTATCATTAATATACATATGCATGTAGATATGAGCAATCTTTACTTACATTCTACTCCCTTTCTCTTCTGTTTCCATTTGAACAACAATTTATCATATAAATTGACAACTGTGGCTGCCTCCAGGAGAAGAAACGAGGGATAGAAGAGGGGGCTTAATTTGTACTGCACACTCTTTAATGTTGCTTGAAATTGTTACCAAATTTCTACTATACCTCAGTATTTATTAAATTTATATTTCCTTTTTAAATGCATATTTGTATGCATGTAGTTTTATTACTAATTTAATGAAACAACTATTCTAAAGTTTTCTTTTTTAAATGAGTTTTTCATATTGCAATTCCACCAGTTTTCAGAAAGAAAAAAAGAATCAAAACAATAACTAAACTCAAGGCAGAATTTCAGACCAGAACTCGACAGAGGAGCGAGTAGTTTTTTAAGAGGAAAATTCGGTTAAACCCTTTTGAACCTCTTATATCTAAAAGGCCGTTTTAAAAAGGGATTTGAGGACGGTTTCTCAAGAGAGGCAGAGTGGAAAATCTCACAGTTTCAAAAGTCCAAATCAAAATTTGTTTATATCTAGTCAGGGACATAGGTCCAGGATGGAGTTTATAGGAAAAAAAAAAAAAAAAAAAAAAAAGGAACACAACTCAGTTCTTAGATTTCTGGAGCAGGAACCCTCTCTGTCCTGAATGTTTTGTGGGCTTACTTTCAAGGAGAAACTCCACGTAGTGAACAGATAATCTCCTTTTACTGAAGCTCAGAAGGACTTCAGGAATCACGGACTTTAACCAACCGCCCACCTCCACCCTGCCTGGCCAGGGCACTCATCACCTCACTATATATTTTCACGGTCAGCTGTCAACGCAACCCTTTGTGTCCCATTCAGATTAAGAGCAGCCCTCAGAGAAATTGAAATGATGGCCGGAAGACGCGCGAGTGACGAAGTGACATTTGGCGTGGACCCCAGCAAATGCTTGACCACATCTGGCTACTCTCAAGTTTCCCAAGCCCGGCTCTACCCATCCTCTGCGTGGACCCCTCCGGGTCTCGATTCTTGCCGTCCATCCAGCACTCGGGGACCGCTAGCCGTCCCCTCGTGCTCGGGGAGCGGCCGGGACGCGCCCCTCACCGCAGCCTCCTTCATCCCGCACCGCATCAGCCACCTCCCTCCAGCCACAAAGGCAGCTGCGGGGCCAGAGTGACAGGCCTGTGGCCGCAAACGGCGAAATGAGGTAGCCAGGGACAGGGACTGGGATGGGGTTTGTTTCCCGCTGGCACAGGCGCCTGCCCGGCCACACGAGTCACTCCACTACCGCGCCGCCTTCCAGTTCCTCCAGAAGAAAGTCCGCGGCCCTGAGCAGGGAAGGTGTCCAGCCCACCAAAGGACAGGCCCTACCCGCCACTGAGTCCCCTCGCCTCCCGGTCCCCGCGAGTCCCCGCAGCAGCTCACCTGGCCCCGGCGGGAGTGAGGGCAGAGGGCCGGGGTGGTCTCCACAGCCCCGGGCGGCTCCGTGCTGCGCTCTGCTCCGAGAGGCTAGCGCCGCCGGTGGCTGGCGTCTCTGCGGCTTGGCGCGGGCTGCGCGCTCAGTTCCCGGGGGCGGAGCGAGGCGCCACCGCGGCCAGAGGCGGATTCCTCAGGTGCTGCCCCCCCCCCCCCCCTTCCCCTCCTGGCCTGAGCGCCCTGGTGGCCTTTTGGGCTCCCTTGCCTTCAACCTTAGAGTGTACAGAAGCACGCGATGCCAAATACACGCCCACGTGCTGCGGAGCCCTACATGTAGCCTTCACGCTTGGGTTTGAGAACTCCAGGAGGATGATGTGTGTGGCCACTCTGGGATAGGGAGGTGGCAGTGTGCTGGGGGGTTTCTGGGAAGAAGGATTGCCCCCTAGTGCTGCTGAAGAGCGTGGTCAAGAACCACATTTACTTTCTCTCAGGATCCTACTTCATTTAGAGTGCTCTCAAGTCACTGTGTGACTTCTTTGTCACTCTATCTAGTGACCAAGTTCCATGGTCTGAGCAATACTCGGTCAAGAGCCCTTGGCCTTTTGCATGAGACCGGGTTGTAGGGTGCAGACAAAAAACAAACCCACCCTGGAGCTCCAAGCCGGAGCAGATTTCTGCACCTCTTCGATGGAGCTCCAAGACACTGGTCCTACTCTCTAGTCGTGGCTCCCGGACCCCCAAAGTAGCCCTGGCTCCTGCAGAGCCTCCCGTAGACCATAGAGCAGCCACTTCCAGCTGGCCCTGCCTTTAACGGTTGCTACAGGAACAAAAAGTTCTGGAGGGATGCTGTGGCTGGATAATGACAAATGCCGCTCCAATTTTCACAGTTGATGGCCTCTGGTATTCAAAGCTGTAACTTGTTTTCTTGAACTGAAACTGCTGCCAGAGAGTTCAGTGACCAATAGAAGCAGCTTCATGCTGGATGCAAAGAACAGAAAAATAACTATAACATAGAACGGTACTGAGGGTTAGCAGTTTAATTTATCATATTCAACAAGAAAACTCCATTTGTAACCACTTGAGAAGTGAGCACAGGTGTGGAAAGGGAAGTTAAGCAGTAACCTGAGGTCCAGGCTCGCTTCACGTAACCTGAGCTCACACGGGTTAAACAGCGAAACCACTTTCAGTGACACACATCTGATTCCAGCGCTCAGGAGGTTGAGGCAAGGTTGTGAGTTTAAAGCCAGCCTGGGCTATGTAGTGAGCTTGAAGCTGCCTGTCTCAAAAACAAAAGAAACAAGAAAATAGAAATAGCTAAAGCAGATGAGAAACTTTGGAAAAACACTGTCCATTTGAGCCTTTGCAAGGCCTATGGAACTGAGGAAGAGGAACACTATCCATCAACAATCTCAAAAGGACAACTACAGTGCAGATTCCACTCAATTTAGCTCAAGGACTATTTGTTAGTGCTAAGCACCCTAGACTATGCAGATATCATAATAAGTATGGCAGAAGGACCTTGGTCTGACATAGGCTTCTGGTATTCTTCAGTAGTTCAACAAATATTTATTGAACTCCTACTGAAAGCTGGCTTAATTGCACTGATAGCACGAGGCTTCATTATTAAACAAAATGAGTCTTTAACAAGGTTAAAAGTTAGTGATAAAAGTGATAATATTAGGTCAAGTTACTTGACACCCTCAGCATCCCTATTTGTAAGATAGAACAGTCCACGCTTCAGGGCGTGGCTGACTGAGATAAAGCATTAGCTCCTAGACTCTATTAGATGTTTCATTGTCTATGAGATCTTGCACTTGCCCACCTACTTACTAATGACTTCCAAATGTCCAAGTTCAGGAGTGTCACACAAATAGTAAAAATTTCCAAATGCTTACTGCTTGGCCACAGGGCAAGTTCTGTGATTACAACCTGGTTCTGCTCCCAAGGAGAAGCCCTCCTTTGCCAAAGGTTCTCTGGTCCTTGGCACCACACTCTGGACCAGTCTTCTTCAATTATTATTCTCTGTGGTCACATCAGAAGTGGGCGCTAGAAAGTCTTGGAGACTTTATCCATTTCTGGATGCTATAGCTTTGCTTTCAGGTTTCTTTTACAGCTGTTGATTTCTTTAAAGCTATTTTGTGGCTGGTCTCATTGTATAATTCCGAAACATTTAACAGACTTTATTATTTTCTTCCATCGATATCATCCATAATCTGTTTTCATCATACCCAAAATGTATTAGGAAGCAACGTTTCGGCTGCTAGCCCTTATCAGATCGAGACTTAGTAACTCCCATCTCTGCACAGCATCATAACAACCCTTCTCCTCTGAGAAAAGGGGGTACCAAATTTATACCCAAGAGTTCATTTACTTCAAGAAAAAAAAATCCAGCTTCTAAGCTAATACTACAGAGGTTAGGATCAGTGCAGAGAACTGGATCCTGGTCTGTCTAATTCCAGAGAAGTTGCCAATTAACAATGCTTAGTAGTCTAGATTCCTAGTTACAAATATGAGTAGACAAAAAAAATTCACTAATGAGAGTGAGAATCTGTCATTTGAAAGAACAGATTAAAGCAAATGAAAAGGTAGTTCACACAAGAACCAAGAGAAACTTTTTTTTCAAGATTTCCATGTTCTTAGTGAAATTAAATAGTAATAAGAATGGGTTGTCATGAAAATGAAGCAATCAGAATACCAGGCTATCCTTGGAAACTAAAAACCAGATAAATAGTAGCCAGGAATGTTGATGAGTACCTATAAATCTTGAAGTTCAGACACTGAGGCAGGAGGCTCACAAGTTTAAGACTAACAATGCTATGTAGCATTCCAGGCCAGTTTGGCCAACATAGAAAGATATCCATCTAGAAAGAATAGAAGGACAGGATGAGGGTGGGGTAGGGTGGGCTAGAGAATTGGCTCAGTGGTTGAGAGAACTTGTCACTCTTTTGGAAGGCACAGATTTAATCCCTAGCATCCACATGGTCGTACACAAGCATCTGTAACTCCACTTATAGGATATCTGCCCTCTCCAGACATACACATGTGGCACAGACATATGTGCAGACAAACACATAGGGGACCCAGAAGAACAAAGAGGACCACGGTGGTTTTAAATCTCATTACAAAGCAACAGGAAATAAAGGTCATGGTAGTGGCAAAAGGAGAGATATAGATCAATAGAATAGAATTAACAGTCTAGAAGTCAGCCCATGCATGTATGGTCAATTATTTCTCAACAATTGTGTTGAAAGAAAGTGATGGAGAAACAATAGTCTTCTTAGCAAATGGTGCTGGGACAACTTGATATTCATATGCAAAAGAATAAAGTTGAGCATCTCCCTTCTAGTAGGCACAAACATCAATGCAAAGTGGATCATGGACTTAAATGTAAGGGCTGAAATTATTAAAATCTCTCTACAGAATCTTAATATGTCACAAGGAGCAACACAAATGTTCATAACAGCAAGGCTCACCAGCTTGAATGAGTAGATACAATGAGACATATCCACATATTATCTGGCAATAAAAACCATAGAGCAAATATATGCACCAATATGGGTAAATATATACCAATATGGGTAGATGTAAAAAAAAAGTTATCTAAGGCCATATATCTCATGATTCTACTTCTGTGAAGTGTCTGTTTGGAGGGGAAATGAGAAAAGGGAATAAAATTTGAAATGTAAATAAAGAAAATATCTAATAAAAAATGAAAAAAGTGCCTAGAGAGCTTCTAGAGATAGGCAATAGATTGTTCATGCCTGAGGCTAGGAAGTTTGGGGGGTGGGGTGGGGAATGAGGAGTAACTGCAGATGGGTGAGTGCAGACCTCTTAGGGTTTTTTTGGATAGTGAAGATGCTCTAAACTAGACTTGTATAATGTATCAATCCTTAAATACAATAGAAAGCACTGCAGTGGATACTTTATAGAGGAAATTGTATTGTATTTCAGTTACAGAAAAGGAAAAAAATGGGACTAAGAAGAAAACTATTGGCTCAAATAATAGAGAAATATTTTCTGAGATAAATATACATTTATATATTCAGTATGATAAAGCTAGATTACTTGCAAAAGAATTACACTTAAACAAATCCTTGTGAATTTTCTAATTTTGAAGATAAAGAACAAAGTCATATGAGCTTTAAGCCCTGCCCCACCTCCCAGCAAAAACTTAACATGTAAAGAAAGTATAGCCAGGGGCTGGTGAGATGGCTCAGTGGGTAAGAGCACCCGACTGCTCTTCCGAAGGTCAGGAGTTCAAATCCCAGCAACCACATGGTGGCTCACAACCATCCGTGACAAGATCTGACTCCCTCTTCTGGAGTGTATGAAGACAGCTACAGTGTACTTACATATAATCAATAAATAAATCTTTAAAAAAAAAAAAAAGAAAGTATAACCAGGTCCTCAGCGCCTCAGCTGCAGCAGCGCCTCAGCTGCAGCATCACATGGAAGGATATTTGGGCCTTGTTGGAAGGAAAAGGTGCATTAACCCAAATTCCAAACCTGAAGCATGGCCGCCTCCCAAGCTGTCCACTGGGCCTTACTCCCATCAGCCATCATTCTTCCAGTGGAGGAGGACTGGAATTTCCTTACCTCTGTCCTGGATGTTGGATCAGATTTCTAGGATCTGAAAGTTTCCCTTCCAAAATTAATTGGAAATGATCACCACTGCCACAGGGTTGGGGTGGGGTGGGGGGAGCTTTTCCAAGGTGTGGTTATGAGAATTCCATGATCATAAAGGAGGACTGATGCCACTAAAGTGGGAGCTTGCAAAGCAAAACATGGTGCAATGAGTCCATAATCCTAGAGTACAGGAACTAGGAGCAGAAAGGTCCCAGATTCTGACCATCTTAGGTTACATAGTAATACAGCATGTTCAAAAATAAATAAACAAACTTTTTTTAAGACCAAACACAAGTTGGGTATCATAGTACAATCTTTGTAATCCTAACACTGGGGTGGCTGATCAAGAGTTTGATGCCAGCCTGACTTGTACATAGTGAGATTCATAAAAACAAGGTCTCAATCAAGAGGAGGACACATGCACAAAAGCAGTCAAGTAAACTGCACAATCGTTAGGAGGGTCTAATAACTTTCTAGTTTGTTTGTTTGAGGCATGTTTTTTCTGAGTAGCCCTGGCTGTCCTAAACTTGCTCTGTAGACCAGGCAAGCCTCGAACTCAGAAATCTGCCTGCCTCTGCCTCCTAAGTACTAGGAATAAAAATGTGTACCACCATGACCCAGCTGATAGCATTTAACTTAAATGCTGAAAGTGTTAGAATATACAAAAAATAATAATAATAATTGCAGTGTATTTGAAAGAAAAAAATATTGATAGTATCAGTCCCTAGGATGTAGAGTTAAACTATTCCCTTACCTGAATTAACACCTCAGAGCCCATGAGCAAATCTAAAAGTTGGAAAGTTGTCTTCTGACTTCTCTGCATATGTTCCATAGTCCTTGTAGCAGATACACACACACACACACACACACACACACACACACACACACACACACACACAAATAAATAAATAAATAGGTAAAGGTAAAAAATTAAAGACTGGAAATAAAATTACAAGGAAGAACAGACAAAAAGAAGTGCAGAAGTCATTTTAAATCAGTCGATGTCAAGCCAATGTTCACAAGTGCGGTCACTCAGGAAGCTGAGGACGGAAGAGCACTCAGCACAGAAGTTGGACACCTTCTGGGCAACACAGGCAGAACTCACCTTTCAGTTCTTTTTAAAATCAAAATGAAATGATGATAAACAGATAAGCATTAGGGGAGGGGGTGGGTATGGCTCAGCGGGAGAGCACCTCCCTAGTGTTTCCAAAGTCTGGGTTCAATCCCTAGCACTGCAAAAACCAAGCATTAAGCATTAAGCAAAACAAGGCTAATTTACACAGATAAAAGACGTGATAGGAATAGCAGATAATTCTTGACCTCTCACTAACTCCAGGCACTGAGTGCTGAAATTCATGCCCTCAAGTGGTCACTAGGATGCTATTGGCTGGCTGTGGTTAACATTATCATTCTGCAGATATGAAGAAGAGACTTTAGATATAGATTAGATAGTGTTCTCAGTCACACCAGTGATGGAGCACAACTCAGTGCCTGAGCTGTTCATTCCAAAGAGCAGACACATAGAACCAAAAGTATTTAAGGGAGAGTTTAATTGTAAAGTTTTAATCCATTTGTTTAAGAATTTCACAGATGGCATAGACCAGAGAATAGGTGTAAAAAAGATACCTGGAGTAATACAACTGACATAGTTTCCTATTAATGTAACAAAGTGCCTGAGCTAATTTATAAATAAGAAGGGTCTTCACATTCTAGAGGTCGCTCCGTCCTCCATCAGTCAGACCCGTGATGGTCTAGCTGAATGACTGGACATGGAGCACAGCGCTACTCCAGCTGCCTACCTCATGGTGGTTGTGAAAGGAGGGAACAGAAGGTACCACGGTCCCTGCAACCACGTTAACCACCCTTAGTCTTCACGGCTTGAAGTTTTCCAATAATGCCAAGCTAGAGACCAAACTTTCTTTTAAAGATTTATTTCTTTATTTTATGTATATGAATACACTGTGGCTGTCTTCAGACACCAGAAGAGGACATCAGATCTCATTACAGATGGTTGTGAGCCACCATGTGGTTGCTGGGAATTGAACTCAGGACCTCTGGAAGAGCAGTCAGTGCTCTTAACCGCTGAATCATCTCTCCAGCCCTAGAGATCAAACTTTTAAACTGTGCCTTTAAGGGCATTGAGAAAACAAAACAAAACAAAACTACATATACATACTTACAGAAACTTCAGACTCTTTTTTTTTGTTTGTTTGTTTGTTTCTTGTGGTTTTTGGTTTTCAAGTCAGGGTTTCTCTGTGTAGCCCTGGCTGTCCTGGAACTCACTCTAGATCAGGCTGGCCTCGAACTCAGAAATCTGTCTGCCTCTGCCTCCCAAGTGCTGGGATTAAAGGTGTGCGTCACCACTGCCCTGTAAAACTTCAGACTCTTTTTTTTTTCCTTTTTCCTTAGCTCATTTTATTTTTTTTTCTTTTTCCATTTTTTATTAGGTATTTTCTTCATTTACATTTCAAATGCTATCCTGAAAGTCCCCTATACCCTCTCCCCACCCTGCTCCCCTACCCACTCACTCCCACTTCTTGGCCCTGGCATTCCCCTGTACTGAGGCATATAAAGTTTGCAAGACCAATGGGCATGCCTCTCTTCCCAATGATGGCCGACTAGGCCAATTTCTGCTACATATGGAGCTAGAGATACAAGCTCTGGGGGTACTGGTTAGTTCATATTGTTGTTCCACCTATAGGGTTGCAGACCCCTTCAGTTCCTTGGGTACTTTCTCTAGTTCCTCCATTGGGAGCCCTGTGTTCCATCCAATAGCTGACTGTGAGCATCCACTTCTGTGTTTGCCAGGCACTGACAAAGCCTCACAGGAGACAGCTATATCAGGGTCCTTTTAGCAAAATCTTGCTAGTGTATGCAATAGTGCCTGGGTTTGGTGGCTGATAATGGGATGGATCCCCAGTTGGGGCAGAAAACAGCAGCTTATGAACTCTTTTCTAAGTTAAAGAATATTTTAAGCACTGACATAAAAAACAGGCCTAACACACAGGTTTTGTTTTGTTTGTTTGTTTTTAAGATGGGGTTTTGTGTATCCCAAGCTGACTTGAACCCCCTATATAGACAAGGATTTTTGTGAATTTCAGGTCCTTCTGCCTCTAGCTCTTATGTGCTAGGAAACCATGAGGCCTGGATGTTATGCAGTGACAGGGATCAAACTCAGTTTCCCTAGACAAGCACTATACTAACTGAGCTATCCTAAAGCCAGAGTAAAGTAATAAAGCAGCTACTTAGTTTTAAAATGAAAAATTATCTTGATTAAATATCTTTCTAAATAAAACCACATGTAATTTTAATTACAGTGTGGCTAGAAATTTTTAAGAGGTAACACAACTATTAAAAATCTGAGGTGTACAACACTATATTTTGCAATGACTTCTGAGATTTAAAAAAAAAACACAGTTAAAAAACAAAAGCAGATTAAACAGGCTACACAGAAACTGAAGCCTGTGGCTTTTATGAGCACGATCAATAGGGGGAAAGGCACCTGTGATAGCTGATATTAATTGTCAACTGGATAGGATACAAAGTCACCGGGAGATGGCCTCTGGGCATGCTTGTGGAGGACTATCTTTAGCAGGCCCACCCAGAAAGAAAACCCTGTGGGTGGTACTGTTCCTTGGGCTGGCAACCAGGACTGTATAAAAGAAGAAAAGGAGAGCTAAGCACAACAGGCATAGCTGTTTCTCAACTATGGATACAATGCAACCAGTTGCCTCAAGCTCCTGCTTATGTGACTTTCCCACTGTGATGGACTAAAACCTCAGACTGGGACCAAAAGAAACCCTTTCTGTCAAAAGTTCCTTTTCTATGAGTATCTTTTTATTCCAGCAACAGTAACAAAGGCAGCTGAAATGAGAGGAAAATAAGCAGATCATGAATCTAATATCTATTTCCCTTGTGTGTTCTGTGATACACAGCACATTCTCTGCAGGAACACTCCCTTCATTTACTTGGATCCACAAACTGGAAAGGACCCTGAATACATTTTCATGTCTCTGACATAGTCAACTAGCGTATGAGGAGGTTCCTAGTGAAGTGTACAGGGGTGTGGTAGGGGGTGGAGATGGGGATTTCTACCGCCGAATTAACCCTAACTCTCAGATTGTTCTTTGGTTTCGGGGCAGGACCTCACTATGTTTCTCACTCTGTTGGCCTGGGGCTCCGTCTATATCACAGACTGCCTTGGAACATGCAACCTTCCTCTGATGCCTAAGTGATAATAAAAGTGTGCACTACCCTGCCAGGATTCCTATTTTATTTTATTTTATTTTTTATTTGTTTGAAACAAACTGACCTTAAATTCACTATGAAGCCAAGGATGACCTTGAACTGATCCTCTGGATGCTAGAATTACAAGTGTGGGTTATCAAATTTAACTTTTTAGGGGATTAGGCATCAAAGTCAGGGATTAACACATAGTAGGCAAGCATCTGTACTACATTTCCAATCCTCTAGGAAACTTATCAACACTTACTTTCATTTGACCTCTAGCTTTAACAGTATCGGCATGTGTTTCATAATTTATAGATAGTGAATATGATGGCTGGTTATGTGTAAACTTGGATAAGCTAGAGTATCCAACTATTTATATAAGCACTAGATATTTCTCCAATGTAGTTATGATCTACAATCAGTTTACTTTAAGGAGAAGAAATTACCCTCTAAACTGTGATGGAATGCATGTAGCCATAGCTGAAGGTCTTATCCAAGAGATCCTTTCTCCAGGCAGCAGCATGGACTCTGGTTTGAGTTTCTACCTTGCTGATTTATCCCTTGGGTTTCTGAAATGTTAGTCCTTACAATCACACAGTCTGTTCTCTAAAACAAATGCTTCAATTCATTGTGTGTGTATGCATATGCATGTGTGTGCTCATGCATATGCACGTGTACAAGTGTGTGTGTGTGTGTGTGTGTGTGTGTGTGTGTGTGTGCCCATGTGAGTGCATGTATGTATGTGAGTGTATACTCTGCATGGTACACACAGAAGCCAGAAGATGTCATCAGATTCCTTAGAGCTGGAGTCACAGGCAGTCAGAGACATAGTGCTGGGGATCAAGTCCCAGTTCTTTCTTTCTTTTTTTTTTTTTTGTTTTTTTTTTTTTTTGTTTGTTTGTTTTTTTTCGAGACAGGGTTTCTCTGTATAGCCCTGGCTGTCCTGGAGCTCACTTTGTAGACCAGGCTGGCCTCGAACTCAGAAATCCGCCTGCCTCTGCCTCCCGAGTGCTGGGATTAAAGGCGTGGGCCACCACGCCCGGCGTCCCAGTTCTTTCAAGAGCAGCAGGTGTGCTTAACCTCTGAGCAATCTCTCCAGCATCCTCACTCAGCTTTCCACAAAGCTTAAAAAGTTTTCATTTCATCCAGGCATAATAGCAATCAGCCAGGACTGAGCAGAGAAACCCTGTCTCAAAAAACAAAAAAAGTTTTCATTTCACATTTAACTCCTCCTCCTTCTCCTCCCCCCTTTTTTCTTCTTCCTTCTTTTTTCTTCTCTTCCTCCTTCTTCTCTCCTCCTCCTCTCTTCTCCTCCTCCTTTCTTCTCTGTGTAGCCCTGGGTGTCCTGAAAGTTAATCTTTAGACCAGGCTGAGCCTCAGACTCAGAGATCCTCCTGCCTCTGCCTCTGTAATGCTGGGATTAAAGGCATGAGCCACTATCCCTGGCTAACCCATTTAAGTTTTTATGCCAACTGATTTTTTCTGATTTTTTCCTGTTTTCCTTTTTTTTTTTTTTTTTTTTTGAAACAGAATCTCACTATGTGACTCATGCTGCCTTGTACCTTATGATCCCCCCACCTCTTACATAGTAGAATTGAGTCCGTTAACTCTCTTTAGACTCTCAGACTCTGTCTCAGTTAAGACTGCAAAACGCCCTCTGTTCCACCACCTGACCCTCCCTGGATCCCTTCAAACCCACTTCTGCTTCAAAGACTTACCATTTTAGTTGACTCTACCTGGAATGCCTCACTCAGAATGTGGCATATTTTACTTTTTCCTCAGCCTTCCACTCACACAGCATATCCTGAAGAGATTGTTCTTAGGCCTTGATCAATATACGTGATATAACATGGGCCTTGATCGATATACATGATATAACATGGCTTACAGGGCTGCAGAGATGGCTCAGAGGTTAAGAACACTAACTGCTCTTCTAGAGGTTCTGAGTTATATTCCCAGCAACCACATGGCGGCTCACAACCATCTGTAATAGGATCCAATGCCCTCTTCTGGTGTGTCTGAAGAAAGTGTCAGTGTACCCACATACATGAAATAAATTTTTAAAAAATAAAAAAATAAAAATAAATAAAATGGCTTACAGTGCTTTACTCTTTTGAATTATTTTATTTTGCTTTAGGATATTCTCACTACCTGTTTGTTTATTAGAGGTTTATTTGTATAATATCAGTCTCCTCCATTAGAATATATGCCATAGGAGGTAAGAATTTTTCACCTCTTTTGTTTGTGTTATAACTTCAGCATCTAACCGTAACTGCCATAACATTGAGGCAAAATCGATATTCATGGGAGGTAAAATGGCTGGGTGGACAGATGGGTGGGTGGATATGTGAATGGTGGGTGGGTGGTTGGCTGGGTGGGTGGGTGGATGGATATGTGGATGGGTGGGTAGATGGGTGGATAGGTATGTGGGTGCCCATATGACGTAAAGAACCTCAGAGAAAGTCAGTACTTTCCCCATAAAAGTTGTATATTAAGTATTTAATCCTTCTGATCCAATAATGCTGCTATTTATAGTGTCCATCACTGTAATTTCCCTGCATTAAAATCCTAACACACTATGGAGATGACAGGCAATTTCTATGTGGACATCTTTTAAATATTATGCCTCTACCATCAATAAAAATCACTACTAAATCTTAGGAGAGTCTTCCTTTGAAGAAAAGCAGTCAGTCAACCATGGGGAAATAATGTGCTGGAGAGATGTGCTAGAGAAATACTTTGGAGTTAAGAACATGTACTGCTTGCTCTTCCAGAGTACCCAGCACCTACATTGGGTGGCTCACAACTGCCTGTAACTCTGGCACCAAGGGATTGAATGCCCTCTTTCAGTTTCCATGAGTACCTACTTGTCCTACTTGTGTGCACACACACAAACACAGACAGACAGACACACACACAAACACAAACATACATACACACATACATACAGGGCAGGGGGAATACATCTTAAAAGAAAATCAAAGGGCTTGGACTTTTTTTCAGTTGCAGTATGCTTTCTCAGTAGATACAAAGGCCCAGGTTTGATTTGGCAAAGAAAAGAAAAAAAGAGCAACCAGAGCAACAGCCTTGAGATGTGGACAGATGGAGGAATGTGAACATATGTAATGGAGCATTAGTAGTCCTTGGTAGGGATGGATGTTCACAGAAAATGTTTTCAAGTCCTCTGTAAGCTTAGAAAGCTTTCTAATGAGGATAGAAAGGAGAAATTTACTATGTAATTTTATTTTTAAAGTGTTTTGTGTTGTTTTGTTTTGCCAGGTATGAAGGTGCAATCTTTAATCCCAGCAATCAGGAGGCAGAGGCAGGTGGATTTCTGTCAGCTTGAAGCCAGCCTAGTCTATACAGTGAGTTTCAGGAAGCCAGGGCTCCAGAGAGAAACCCTGTCTCAAAACTAAAATAACAACAACAAAAACCCACAAATAAACAAACAAAAACTTTTAGTATTAAACTACAGAACAGTTAACATAATAAAATAATATATCCTAAAAACATGAAAATATTTATAAATAATTATTATAAATATGTAAAAACTGATTCTGGGGGTTGGAGAGATGGTTCCGTGGTTAAGAGCACTGACTGCTCTTCCAAAGGTCCTGAGTTCAAATCCCAGGAACCGCATGGGGGCTCAGAACCATCCATAATGAGATCTGATGCCCTCTTCTGGTGCATCTGAAGACAGCTACAGTGTACTTAGATATTATAATAAATCTTTAAAAAAAAAAAAACCTGATTCTGTTTTCCCCTCCAAAGAATGCTAAAGGAAATTTACTAGTAATATATTAAGAGTAGACACTAGTAGAAGATGGCCTAGTTCGTCATCATTGGGAAGAGAGGCCCCTTGGTCTTGCAAACTTTATATGCCTCAGTCCAGGGGAACGCCAGGGCCAAGAAGTGGGAGTGGGTGGGTAGAGGAGTGGGGAGGAGGGTATGGAGGACTTTTGGGATAGCATTTGAAATGTAAATGAAGAAAATACCTAATTAAAAGAAAAAGAGTAGACACTTTGAAATGGTATTATATGAGTAACTTTTTTTCCATTTTTGTATATTTTAGTATTTTGTGATTTTTTTTAGTGAATGTGTTATAAAGTTCCAATGGGGGGGGACAACCTTCTGTTTTGTTTTGTTTTGTCTATAGAGCATGCTGGCTTGAATATCACAGAGATCCACCTGCCTCTGCCTCCTGAGTGCTGGGATTAAATATGTGGGCCACCATGTTCAGCTAAAAAAAATAATTTTTAAAAACTCTTTAAAAATAAAATTGGGGGGGCTGGTGAGATGGCTCAGTGGGTAAGAGCACCCAATTGCTCTTCCGAAGGTCCGAAGTTCAAATCCCAGCAACCACATGGTGGCTCACAACCATCCGTAATGAGATCTGATGCCCTCTTCTGGTGTGTCTGAAGACAGCTACAGTGTACTTACATATAATAAATAAATAAACAAATAAATAAATCTTTAAAAAAAATAAAATTGGACAGTAAGTTTCACTTTACAATTCAGTGGGAAAATAGCAGAATATGTAAAGAGAGGATGAGAACCAGTGGCCAGGGCAAGCAGAGAAGGTAAGAGAATGTCTGCTGAGACTGTACTCTTACTGTGATAAATATAGCCTGGGGTACTTACAGTACTGCCTCTTTACTACAAGTATGATCCGTGCCTATTTTGAAGGGTATGATAGCATAGACCTGTGATTCTAGTGCTTGGGAGTCTGAGACAAAGTATTTCAAGTCCAAGGCCAGCCTAGGCTATAAAGGTAGCTTCCTTTCTTCCTTTCCTCCTTCCCTCCGTCCCTCCCTCCCTCCCTCCCTCCCCCCTCCCTCCCTAAATGCCTATTTCTAGTAGATCTCTTCATCTACCTCTTAGGACTTGTTGCTTAGGCTAACCCTTGGATTCCTTGACAGCAACTATCTACAATTCTGCCACTTCGTGTGTCAGTGAAGGCTTCCTCATCAAGTGCAATTAATGATCTGGGAAATATCTTGAGGCTTAAAAGAAATAAGGGTATCCTGAACTCTGCCTGCCTACTGTTAAGTAAATTCTCTCCCGCAGCAGGCCAGAGTGGATTAGGCTTCTGTAAGGTCAAGGACAGGGCCAGTCAGCAGGGGTCATAGAGAACCCAGAAACCAACACTACAGCACAAAGTTAAGTTCTTTCTAATGTAAAAGCCAGTGTTTTGCAGGCTCTCAAAGAAATAAACAAATGCAACTTTACATTTTCTCAGGAAGGAGAACACAGTCCTTTCCCCACACCCACCTCAACTGTTATCAGGTGGTAGAATCAGAAATAATGCTCCAAGCCTTTTTTAATTAGAGGGTTACTTTTTCTGGCTATAATTATTGTTTCAAGCACGTCTTTCCACCACATACCAGTCCATTTAGTGGGAAAATGTTGAAAGCTGTCACTGAGGAAATTAACTGTAATTTGACTTGGGTTACTAGAGATGTGGAGGGGATATGAATATGTCTTTCTAAGTGTGAAATAGGTGAAAATCATATTCTTATGAGTTATTAGTGAAATTAGTTTTAAAAGACACTTATCATCAAAATCTACAAAGATACATTTAGGTTACAAATGCAGAGCAGGCTATTCTATTTTCCTTATTGAGTTTTCAGAACAACCCTGTGCCATGATTTGGCATAGGGTCTTCTATGGACATGTATTTCAAAGACTATGTGTTTTGCTCTCATCTGGAAAACTCACAGTTCAAGCAATCATATAGAAGATCAAGATCAAACTATGCTTAGAACTAAATCTAAATTGTCTTAATCTAAAGCTTTTGAAGCACGCACAGCTGTGGAGTACCTTCTGTGTCTAACATCTGTTAGCATCTTGCAGAGCCTCTCTGGGAATAACTGATTTTGAACAACGCTCTTTTTTTTTTTTTTTTTAACAGGAAGAGTGGACCAAGAATAGGATTGATTTGCTTATGGAAACAGTCCTTTGTCTACTTAGAGAAAGTCAGAAACAAGAGAGCTACACAAGGTTTTTATTTTAAACCAGCTAAAATTATTTCTTCCTTTTTGAAACTTTGCATTGAAAGATAAGTGAACATACACAAAAGCCATTCAGAGTTGTCTTGATCTTTGTACCTCAATTTTTCATGAAAAACACTTACTCTAGTCTTGGTTGGCCCTTAATTAGGATTGTTTAAGCCAAATAGCTCAGTTCCTGATGCTAACTAAACTGTTTGGGGATGATACTCAACCTGTGTGTGACCTTTTAAGGAAAGGCTAATGGAAATATCACCACAGTAGCCCTTTTGATGTGCAGTAGAGTCCCCACTCCCTGTCAAGTCTTCTTTGTCACCCCCCACTCACTACAATGTGGCCATTTTCTAATCAATAAGCAATCAAAGTCTTTTCTGTTCTTATGTACCTGCTTATATATACGTCTTACCTTTCTTCATAGAGTAAGAGTCACCTTAGACACAGAGTAGAATCTCAAGAAATACTTTTGAATGGCAAACAGATGACCAATTAGGTGGAAAGGGGAGAAGTGGAATGTGGAAGGCCTGGGAAAGGAGCCTTTACCTTTCCTGAAGAACTCTCCCTCCATCCAAGTCACTGTGTATGGCTAGCAATCCCTCTTGGCAGTTTTTCTAGGCGTCTGCAGAAAGTGATGTTGCTTAAGGGACATTGCCTGGTCCTGCCAACATCCCAGTGACTCAGTGGCCTGCTCGTGTAAGCAGAGCATGGAGGTGTTGTGGCCCCAGTCAGTATGGAGAGCAAATGGGCCTTAACAATAAAACAGAAGTGTGATATTATTTGTAAGTTTGGCCTCAGTCTTAGGTACATTTCCCCAAAGCACACAAACTCTCTCACTAAGAAGGTGGTCCCAGGCTAGAACCTCAGTTCTAAGGACCATTTGAGCTTCTTTAAACGCAGACCATAGTGACGTTGAAAGTGAGAAAAGGAGACTCCTTACTTTTCTTTGTTTCAGGTAATTCAGGATGATTTTGGGACAAATTCTATTCAAAAGTTTAAACAAACTCAGGACCCACAGAGTGATAGCCATGGCATCCAGGAATGACCATTGTTGTTGCCTGTGTATCTGTGACAGACAAGAGCTGATATTGTCAGACAATTAATTCTTTTGGCAACAATTCCATGAGTGTTAATTGTTCAGTCACCATGTTCTCAGCATTGCTTTGGCACCACAGAATAAAGCAAGCCATTTAAAGGTAGTGTTCTTTTCCTCCAGGAATGTACAGTCTATTATGCTGAGATAAGAGTAACTTTAAAACAACTGTAAACAATACAACATGATGTGTGCTCCAGTGCTGACTTGGGATCCTGGGACATTATAACTACATTAGGAACTCAGCAAAGAGGGAGAGGCCACCAGCAGTCCCTGCAAACATAGAGGAATTAAGGAAGAAAATGTGACAGGAGCTGAGCATTAAGACAGGACAAGATTTGGAACAAAAGGCTGTCTGTCCACCCTGGTTTCAAACTTGCAATACAGCTGAGAACAGCCTTGAAACCCAGATACTCTTGCCTCCAGCTCATTTCCTTAACTCCAAATCCTCACACAAGACAGTATATATATGCAAATACGTGTTTAGTAGAACATTCCTATAAACTTATGACTCAGAAAGCTGAGGCCAGAAGATTATGAGTTCAAAGTAAGCCTAAACTACATACTGACACTATCTCAAAAAAAAAAAAAAACAAAAAAACAAAAAACAAAAAAACAAAAAACAAAAACAAAAACAAAAAAACAAAAACAAAACAAAAAAAACCAACCAAGCAAAATCAGTAACACAAAACATACTCCCAATCACTCAGCTACTGTTTGTTTGTTTGTTTGTTTGTTTGTTTGTTTGTTTGGTTTTTTTTCGAGACAGGGTTTCTCTGTATAGCCCTGGCTGTCCTGGAACTCACTTTGTAGACCAGGCTGGCCTCGAACTCAGTTTCCCGCCTGCCTCTGCCTCTGCCTCCTGAGTGCTGGGATTAAAGGCGTGCTCCACCATGCCCAGCCACAGTAACAAATTTCTTGAGGAGCCATAAGCCAGGTCCAGATCTGAGTATGCAGCAGAGGAAGAGGGAGGAGGAACAGGGTGTTCTAAGAGCAGAAAGGCAGCGAATGTCCTTGGAGAGAAAAGGGAGGCAAGGCTGAGATGCTTTGTGCTTATTTATTTATCCACATTATCAGTATGTTACAAATTATAATGAGCTGAGTCAGACATATGATGTGTGCCTTATAGGCCCAGATACTTGGTTCAAAAAGGTGACATAGGGAAATTTCTGGGTCCGAGGGTTTGAGATCAGCCTGAACAACATAAGATCTTGTCTCAAACAAACAACATCAATATTTAGCAACAATGATAGTTAAATTTTATCCTTTCATTATAA
Source organism: Mus musculus (assembly GCF_000001635.26). Taxonomy (NCBI): domain Eukaryota; kingdom Metazoa; phylum Chordata; class Mammalia; order Rodentia; family Muridae; genus Mus; species Mus musculus. The sequence goes on along the minus strand of NC_000084.6, from coordinate 10,308,070 downwards.
CGGAAAAGGGAATTAAAATTCTCTTATGAGGAAAACAATTTGAGAAGAGAAACTTAAAACAAAAATGGTTTGTTGTTTCCTTTTGCAGTTGCTCACACAGTAGATGCTCACAAGATACAAACACAACTTCCTGCGCAGCTGCTCTAAGATGACAGAATGAGAGGAGAGCTGCCCGCCCTTAGGAGGTGGGGCGGGAGGCAGGTAGGTGAAAGGGGCCCCAGAAGCACGTTTGCTTTTGTTTTTCACATTCAGTTGCAAACTCTTGCTGGAGCCTGGGCTCTAACTGGCTGTTAAAGAAAAGCCAGGAGACAGACCATTGATCCCCATTTATTCTTAAACATGACCAATTAGCAAACCTTAGAACATTCTGATCTGGGTGCAAAAGTTTGATGTGATCAATCACACTTTATAACATTTTTTTTAAGATGGGATCTTTCTGCATAGTCAAGGCTATCCTCAACTTTATCATTCTGTCCTAGCCTCGGGAACACTGGGATTACAGGTGTGTGTCACTAAAACAAATTCAGTACATTTTATTGCATTTAGTTCCTATAGAGTTGACTCTAACTAAGAAATTCTGCTTTATTTTTGCATTATCTCATCATTGTTGTGAGCCAATTTATTTGAAACTATCTAAGAAATAATATTGTGCCAAAGTCTATTATGTTTCACCACAGCATATCTCCTACATTCACAGTTTATCTGTCATTCACAACATTGTCAGACTGAAATGTATATATTAGAAGTACTTCTCCATGTGGCCCTGGTTGTCCTGGAACTCACTCTATAAACCACGTTGGCCTCAAACTCACAGAGATCTACCTGTCTCTGCTTCCTGAGTGCTGGAATTAAAAACATGTTCCACCTCTGCCCAGAAACTTAATATTTAATTATCCATCCAAATTTATACGGTGATTTCCCAATGCCTACACACACACACACACACACACACACACACACACACACACACAATTACAGCTAGGGGCTGGAGAGATGGCTCACTTGTTGTTCTTACAGAGAACCAGGGCTGTGCTCTTAGTGCCACATGGCAGTATACAACCCTTGATAACTCCAGTTCTACAGATCCAGAACTCCTCTTCTGGCCTGCATGCACACCATGAGCACGTGATACACATACAGACAGAAACACTCATATACATAAAATAAAAATAAATATTTTAAACAATTGCAATCAACATATTTTAATTTTTACACTTATTGGGTATTGGCATATGTGTGTGGAAGTCATAGGTTCTTCTCCTTCTACCATGATGTTTCTGCAATCAAACTCAAGAGGCCTGGTTGGGTGGTATCTTCACCCAATGAGAAATTCTGCTGGCCCAAACTACAAATTTCTGTTTAATTTTTCAGGCCTTCAAGATCTTTTCCCATTCATCTGTGGAATTTCACATTCAGCTACACTGCACTTCCATTCTAGTTTGACCCATATTTTTATTACCCTCTCTCCACAGCACACACACATATGTGTATTATCCCCCTCCCCACAGCACACACACATATGTGTATTACCCCCTCCCCACAGCACACACACATATGTCCATTACCCCCTACCCACAGCATGCACACACACACACACACACACACACACACACACACACACACACACATCTCAGAATTTTTTCTTTCACTGATCCTCTACCTAAAATTTTCACTCCTAGCTTTTATCCTTGTTTAAATTTCCTCTTGCTCATTATTCTACCTCTGATTCTTCCTTCTCCATGATCTCCCATTCTAAGTACTTCAGAGGAAATTAATCTCTGTATTTGCTAAAATTACATAGCATCTATTTTGGGCACGTCATTGTCTGCTTTGTCTCTATAGGTGCTGGCTGTTGCCAAGCAAACTATTACACACAACATAACCTTACCACTCAGCCCCCATGTCCCTCTGCCTTTCTTTATTCTTTGTATTTGTCAGGACCATTTTGGTTGCAAGGAACAAAACCCTAACTCAAATTAGTATAAAGAAAAAGAAAGAGCTCACCTGACATAAACACATAATGTGAGGGTGCAGCGGGATCCAGGAGCGTATTTGAGCTGAGATACTTAAACATCATCATAAACAGGGTCTTTCCTTCTCTGCTTTTCTCTGAAAGTATTGGGAACTCTTCCCAAATATTAAAAAAATAAGTAGCAATTCAAAACTCCAACCCACTTAGTCAATCAAAAGAGAGAATGCATGTGCTACTTTATAATTACAGAGATAAACTCAGGTCTGACTCTTCTTGATGTCAGCGAGATCATATATGTTCACCTCTGAACCAATCACAGCCCCTTGGGTTAATGAGTTCTGGGTTGAGGCTGGACAAAGCTCAGAGGTTACGAGCATGTTCTTGCAAAGTTCAGTTCCCAGCACCAGCACCTACAGCTGCCAGCAACTCCAACCTCAGGGTATGTGACTCCCTTCCACATCTATATGTAAGTAAAAATAAATACTTTAAAACTAGTTTTGGTTATACGATCAAGCCTTGAACTACGGGGCATGAAGTTTGTCTCACTATTAATTGTGCAGGGATAGTTATTGCACAAAGATGGGAAAACTATTCTGGGTGGGAAAGAAGAGCTGATGCCTCCCATCAATGCCTGCCACTCCCCTCTATCTCCCATCTATACCCACCACTTGTGCTCCACCTTCCATTAAGAACAGGAAAGACACTAAGCTCTTTAAATATCCAAATAAGATACTTTCTTCACCATCTATTACATTGTATTTATTTTTAAAGCACTGTGTAAAGACTTGCACTAGACAAATATAGCATCTAAGGAAGTTATTGTTCTCTTTATGTAAATGTAACTTACAATAAATGTTAAATTAAGTCTTTGAGTCAAGGCAGATCTGAAAAGGACTGATTAAGTAGTACGAAGCAGTATTTTGCTCTCACTTCCTCTGCCATTAAATAGCTTCAAAACTAAAGACATTCACACTGAGAACCACTCAAGGCTGGAAATAACTTTGGTAATAAGGCATAATAGCAATAGATTTAAATAAAACAACTAACGGTAGTTTAACTTTTATGTTTATTTACCACTAAGGCCACAATCAGTGTTTTATCTCTGTTCTGAGATATTAGAATCTCTGTACCCATCTCATCTCATCAGATTAAACACAAGCTATGCAGTGGCTTTAAAGGCAATCATCTGAGGGAAAGGAGAGATCAATGGTAGGAGACATTGAGAGCTTATATGAGGTATAATGGATACCAGCGTACAAATGAACCTTCAGCAGGCCAGATGTCTATATGTTGAAAGTGGCCCTGTAGGATGAGGATGTGCTTGTCTGGTGCTTGTCTGGTGCTCTAACAAACAAACTAATAGAGCTGCCTCCTTAGGAAGTTCTGCAATCAAAAGTTCAGTTTGATAGGGACTTCCAAATCAAGGTAAAAGCATACGACAAGAAACATTAAATAGAAGTAAGCTGATTTACTGGGTAATGACTGAAAGGCTGCACTACATAGGCTCACCTCTGAGTAAATAAAGCAGCAACGGTGTTCTTAAAATTAATTCACAAGTTTGCATCAGTTTGTCACAGTACAAGGCTAAGAATACATTTTTAAAGTCACAAAGTAAGTGGTTTGTTAGTGATCTATAGGATGGGGAAAGCATGCTTTTTAATTAAAGAAGGAAAGTAAGTGGAGGGACAGGCAGTGAAGAAGAAAAACTACAAATGTAAAATCAAAGATTTCAGTTTCCCACACCTTCTAGGTTTCAAACTGACAAAGCTCCACTTTCTGTGGGCCTTGGCTCCCCTGTGTGTTAAACAAGAACAACAAGAACACGTATTATTCATAAGTTGTTATAGGGATTAGACAAAAAATCATGTAAGATATAATTACCCCCAGTAACTGATGGTTGATTTGTTATTGTTGGTCACTAGGCTGGGGATATACTCAAGGCTTTGAACATGCTACGAAGATATGCGTCCCCAGCCCAATGAATTACTGGTCATTATTACAATATTATAATTCTCATCTTTGATTCTCAAAGTGAATTATTTAAAGGAAAGGAACTATTCAAATGTCTTTAATATGTGCAAGGATAATGAGAAAGGAATTCAGTGGATCAGGCATTAAAAGCTTTACACTGGAAATCAAGATGGGCTTGGCTGAATTGTTTGGTTGGGTTTGCTAGTAGTGTGCGGCTCAGGATTAAAAGTGGGGCCGTGTACATGTTGTATACAAGCCCCACCACCTACCCCAACGCTAAACTATTTAACAGGGATGTAGCAGGGTCCATCGTGGACATAAAGCAGGGGAGAGTTGGCTGTGAATGTTTCTTTTTCTTTTTATTTTTTTAGATATTTTCTTTATATACATTTCAAATGCTAACCCGAAAGTTCCCTATACACTCTTCCCGCCCTGCTCCCCTACCCACCCACTCCTACTTCTTGGCCTGGCATTCCCCTGCACTGGAGCATATAAAGTTTGCAATACCAAGGGGTCTCTCCTCCCAGTGATGGCCGACTAGGTCATCTTCTGCTACATATGCAGCTAGAGACACAAGCTCTGGGGGTAATGGTTAGTTCATATTGTTTTTTTTTTTTTTTTTTTTTTAGGTATTTTCCTCATTTACATTTTCAATGCTATCCCAAAGGTCCCCCATACCCACCCCCCCCAATCCCCTGCCCACCCACTCCCCCTTTTTGGCCCTGGCGTTCCCCTGTACTGGGGCATATAAAGTTTGCAAGTCCAATGGGCCTCTCTTTGCAGTGATGGCCGACTAGGCCATCTTTTGATACATATGCAGCTAGAGTCAAGAGCTCCGGGGTACTGGTTAGTTCATATTGTTGTTCCACCTATAGGGTTGCAGTTCCCTATAGCTCCTTGGGTGATTTCTCTAGCTCCTCCATTAGGGGCCCTGTGACCCATCCAATAGCTGACTGTGATGATCCACTTCTGTGTTTGCTAGGCCCCGGCACAGTCTCAAAAGAGAGAGCTATAACTGGGTCCTTTCAGCCAAATCTTGCTAGTGTATGCAATGGTGTCAGCATTTGGAAGCTGATTATGGGATGGATCCCTGCATATGGCAGTCACTAGATGGTCCATCCTTTCGTCACAGCTCCAAATTTTGTCTCTGTAACTCCTTCTATGGGTGTTTTGTTCCCATTTCTAAGAAAGGGTAAAGTGTCCACACTTTGGTCTTCGTTCTTCTTGAATTTCATGCGTTTGGCAAGTTGTATCTTATATCTTGGGTATCCTAAGTTTCTGGGCTATTATCCACTTATCAGTGAGTACATATTGTGCGTTCCACCTATAGGGTTGCAGACCCTTCAGCTCCTTGGGTGCTTTCTCTAGCTTCTCCATTGGGGGCCCTGTGTTCCATCCAATATATGACTGTGAGCATCCACTTCTGTATTTGCCAGGCACTAGCATAGCCTCATATGAGACAGCTATACCAGGGTCCCTTCAGCAAAATCTTGCTGGCATATGCAATAGTGTCTGGGTTTGGTGGCTGATTATGGGATGGATCCCCGGGTAAGGTAGTCTCTGGATAGTCCATCCTTTCTTCTTAGCTCCAAACTTTGTCTCTGTAACTCCTTTCATGGGTATTTTCTTCCCTCTTCTTGATTTTTTTTTTATGTTTTGCAAATTGTATCTTGGGTGTTTTATGTTTCTGGGCTAATATCCACTTATCAGTGAATGCATATCTAATGACTTCTTTTGTGATTGGGATACCTCACTAAGGATGATATCCTCCAGATACATCCATTTGTCCAAGAATTTCATAAATTCATTGTTTTTAATAGCTGAGTAGTACTCCATTGTGTAAATGTACCACATTTTCTGTATCCATTCTTCTGTTGAGGGACATCTGGGCTCTTTCCAGCTTCTGGCTATTATAAATAAGGCTGCTATGAACATAGTGGAGCATGTGTTCTTATTACCAGTTGGAGCATCTTCTGGGTATATGCCCAGGAGAAGTATTGCTGGATCTTCCAGTAGTATTATATCCAATGTTCTGAGGAACCTCCAGACTGACTTCCAGAGTGGTTGTACAAGCTTGCAATCCCACTAGCAGTGGAGGAGTGTTCCTCTTTCTTCACATCCTCGCCAGCATCTGCTGTCACCTGAATTTTTGATCTTAGCCATTCTGACTGGTGTGAGGTGGAATCTCAAGGTTGTTTTGATTTGCCTTTCCCTGATGATTAAGGATGTTGAACATTTTTTTCAGGTGCTTCTCAGCCTTTTGGTATTCCTCAGTCGATAATTCTTTGTTTAGCTCTGTACCTCATTTTTTAATGGGGTTATTTGATTTTCTGGAGCTCCTTCATGAGCTCTTTGTATATATTAGTCCCCTAGAATGTTTCTGTATGATCAGGATTTGTAGTGTTTTCTTCACACCTGAGTGTATCATGTGCGCCATACTCCAGCACTTATTTGTGGAATAAATGCAAAAATTACCCTAATTTAGGTTGACCTAGAAACCAAGAAATATCAGATAAATCTGTAAATATGTGATTTTATAATCTGTAATTTAAAGAAGATGAGATAGCATGCAAACAATACTTATCTCCTTATCACTGTGCCTGAATAAGATGCTCTGCTCCAGCAGCACACGGATCTCAAGAAATTACACATCGACAGCAACATTAGTTTTTATGTTGATGCTGTTTCCAGAGTCCTTGAGCCCTATGCAAATATGAAGCCGTAGTTGGGTTCAAAGTAGGATGCCTTTCAAATTCCAGTTAGCTGCACATGTTCTAAAGTGCTGGCAAGAATATATTCAGTCCTCTGAGTAATCTTAGTAATTGCACTTGTTTTCTTTCTTTCCCTTTTTCTTCCCTCCCTCCCTCCCTCCTTCCCTCCCTCCCTCCCTCCCCCCCTTCCTTCCTTCCTTCCTTCCTCCCCCTCACCCCCTCTCTCTTTCTTTCTTTCTTTCTTTCTTTCTTTCTTTCTTTCTTTCTTTCTTTCCTTTTTTCCCTTTTTTAAGATGTCAGTCTGGTAAAGTTTTGCATGATCAGAGACCCTGCTGGCTGCCATTTTGAAAATTTACCTAAATGTGTATTTTCAAATATAACAGTAGACAAAAACCCCACCAACTTTAATCAGTAATCAATACACTTCCATATTCAAAAAGCACATTGTAGGGAGTGAAGACATGGTTCCCTTGCTGCAAAGCCAGATGACCTGAGTTTGAGCTTCAAGATCCACTTGTTGGAGAGAAAACATACACAGAAATAGAAATGTAATTTAAAAATTTTTAAGACCCTAGAGAGATGGCTCAGTAGTTAAGAAGACTTGTTCTTGCAGAAGACCTACCAGAGCAAGGTTCATGGAGGCCAGAGTTCACAGCATCTTCATGTCTGTTTACAGTTCCAGATGATCTGACATCCTCTTCTGGCCTCCATGGGTACCAGGCATATACATGGTACACAAACATACATGCAAACAAACCTATACTAGATATATACTATATAAATATATAGTATAATATAATATATATAATTTAAAGCTATGTACCTTAAGAAAGCAATGGACAAAAACAAGGTGGAAGAAAAGTAAAATAACTTCTAACAATTACCAAAATGCTGTCCAAGTAAGGTTCGGAAGAAGTCAGCGATTAGGACTAGGCTACAGACAATATTCAAGAGGGTATGATTAAGATGGCATTAACAGTTCCAGACATCCTTCAGTATCAGCAAGGAATTGGTTCCAGGAATCACCATGGATACCAACATCTGCCGCTTTTTGGACCCTTATTAAAATGGCATATGGGCTGGGAATGTAGCTAAGTGGTAGACTGTTTGCTTGGCAAGCACAAGGTCCAGGATTGATCCACCAGGACTGTAAAATGCAGGTACAATACTGTATCCACACAATCCCTCGAGCTGCTTTAAGACAGCTCAAGGACTCTCCTAGTACCTAGTACATGTAACTGCCTCACAAATGGCACCATTCTGGATGTGCAGAGCTTGCAGGGAAGTCTGCATGTGCTCAGTGCAGTCTCAAGTTTTTACTTCTAGTGACTCATGCTTCGTTGACTCTGAGAAAGTGAAACTGCAGCCACAGAAGGCCAACCCTACACATTTTTTAGAAGATTCATGAGAAATGACACTTTCCTTTAAACAATGGTTGTATTATATAACTACCAAACAATTAAATGTTCACTAAAGTTACTAGGAAACAGAAAGTAAAAGGAGAAAATAGGCAAAAAAAAAAAAAAAAGAAAACAAATTATAAATAATGAATATGACATTGGAAGCGTGAGCTTAATGAAGGGAGCATTGAGAAAAGACAAACAAACAACCCACTTCTGCAGTATTTTTGTGGAGGCTGAAGTTTTTAAAGTGGAATGATGATAAGTGTTGGAACACAGGGGTGGAATCTCTAGCCTTCCATATCAAAGAAAAAACAGGCTCTTAAGCCTATACCCAAAAATTCCCTTTGGACTGCACAGCCCAGCATCTGCCACTGTAATTACGGAAGGTGTCATCTGGCCAACCTCATGCTGCAATACGAGGCTGGGTGTGAAACAAAACAGAACTTTACTCTCTTAACCACTTTAAATGGGTGTTACTTCCCTTGGTCGCACCATGATGCTCTCTCAGGGGGAGGGAGACTCAGACCTACCTATGGTCCTGCCTGTTAAAGGAGGGACACTCAGACCTACCTATGGTCCCGCCTGTTATTGCTGAGCTCATGAGCTTAAGAGCTAACATTCTCTGGCTCCTTAAAAGTTTTAAAGTAAATGGCTTTAAATTATTTTTAACTTGCTCATATTGAAAGTATTAAACACTGAGTGGAATTTTTAGGCTTTTACCCCTGGAATGGATAATTTTAAAATTCTAATAGAAATCCTCTTACAGCAGAACAAAACAATTTTCTTTAATTTTCTTGGCACCTAACTTAAGTAATATTTTTCCTGTTATAAGTGAATATAACAGCTTATCTTATGAGCAAGACATAGTAAGAGGAAGTAAATACATATTAGGTGATTAAAACTTTTAACATTTTCTCTGGAACCAAAATAAAGACGAAAATAATGTATGCATCTCGATAACTCTGGCTATAGTTTAAATAAAATATGTTTTTAGTCATCAGTGAAATTTTCATCTTATGTCCAGCTCCTTTTTTTTTTTCAGACAGGGTTTCACTGGGTACTTCTGGCTGTGTAGACCAAGCTAGCTTCAACTCAGATCTGATGCTTCTGTCTCCCGAGTGCTGGGATTAAATTAATTATGTGCCATCAGGCCCAGCACATGTCCAACATCCTTAAATAAAGGAAAATTCCGGTAAGTTTACAGAAAATGGAGGCTGCAGAAATGTCTCAGAGGCTAAGAGTACTTAACTTTACAGAGGACAGAGGTGTGGGCTGCAGCATCCACATGGAGGGCCACAACCATTAACTCCATTTCAGGGGATCCATCGTCCTCTGCTGGCCTCCTCAGGCATCAGCCACACACGTGGCACAGGAGCATACATGCAGGCAGAACACTCACAGGAATAAGATAAAGTAGATTTAAATGTTAACAAAAGAGGAAAGTTCTGTAAATAAATAGTAACTATTAGAAGTTACACTTATGTTTCTTTTCTGCCCTGTAATAATAGCTACAGTCACAAATTGACTGTCAACCCACAGCTTCTCAAGCCTCCGGAGGTCATTATTTCTTCACCCCCAGTTGTCTGCCCTTTCTTTAGTGTGCACTCCATTTTAGCACAGAAGCAATGTTCCTAAAGTCTATTATCAGTCTGAACTTTCAATGCCTCACTGGTAACCCAATGAAAGGACTTATAGCATTGGAGAGGTGTTTTTAGGCATCTAGAGAGTTTTAGGATTTTTCTCCTACACACACACAAGAATGACCTACAAGCCTGTGGCTTTACTATTAATCATCATGAGCACAGAATAATAGATAAAATCTATATGTAGAATACAGGTATTAGTTTAGATTTGTCTATTATTTAAAGGAGTAACAGGGCCTGTGACATGGCTCAGCCAGCAAAGATGCTTGCTGCCAAACCCCAAGGTCCCAGTCTACTGAGTTACTATGTGGTCAGAATCCACATGGTAAAAGGAGAGAACCAACTCCCAAAAGTTGTCCTCAGACCTGTAGATGCACAGTGCAGCACACACACACACACACACACACACACACACACACACACACACTCACACACACACACACTCACACACACACTCACACACACACAATGTCTCTTTTTTTTTTTAAGATTTATTTATTATTATATGTAAGTACACTGTAGCTGTCTTCAGACACACCAGAAGAGGGAGTCAGATCTTGTTACGGATGGTTGTGAGCCACCATGTGGTTGCTGGGATTTGAACTCTGGACCTTCGGAAGAGCAGTCGGGTGCTCTTACCCACTGAGCCATCTCACCAGCCCCACAATGTCTCTTTTTTTTTTTAAAGATTTATTTTATTTATTTTATGTATAGGAGTACACTGTAGCTGTACAATTGGTTGTGAGCCATCATGCGGTTGCTGGGAATTGATTTCAGGCTCATTTCAGCCCCACTCACTCCAGCCCTGCTCTCTCTGGCCCCACTTGCTCTGCCCCCACTCACACTAGCCCAAGAATTTATTTGTTACTATATGTAAGTACACTGTATCTGTCTTCAAACACATGAGAAGGGGGAATCAGATTTCATTACAGATGGTTGTGAGCCACCATGGTTGCTGGGATTTGAACTCAGGACCTTCGGAAGAGCATCTTTCCAGCACCCAATGTCTTTTTAAAGGTATCCAAATTCTTACACTGATTTTGAGAAGCATTTTCTATGTCTGGTGATATAATTTCAAAGGCAATCTAGCAAGTGTTTTCTAAAATTTTATTTGGCTGAGACAAGTCCTCCATGTTCAAACACATCTTAGGCTAGCTTACTGGAAATATAAAACTTCAAAATCTCCAAAAGAACTTAAAATTTTAAAAATTATTCTTATGAGGATCTACTTGAGAGTAAGAGGTGTACACACAAACATAGATATGTGGCTGGAAGCAATTACATTTTGGGCCCAGAAAGAGCTATGTTAGAATGCTGATTTTGTCTCTTTGGGGAGTTATTTAACATTAACAATTTCAGTTCCTTTAGCTATAAACCAAACTTGATAGAGCTGATGTGAAAACTAACTAGGTTAAATGAGAAGACATGCAGAGTGCCTGATTCAGATACTGACACAGAAAGTGTTCAATAAATAATAGCCAACATTACTGACTGCATATTTAACAAAGGAAGAATGGTATAAATGATTCCTACCTATACAGTAGACTACTGTTGTCTATAGTTGTTCTATACCCTCTTACCCAATCTTAGGAAAAGTATTCTTGTTAGGATAGAAACTTTTAGACTATTTTAATTTAAGCTGGGGATGGCTCTATGGTTGAAATGCTGAGCCCTCACCTGTGAGAACCAGAGTCTTGACATAAATGCCAGGGTGAGAGTAGCAGCCTTCCTGTAATTACAGTCTCAAGAGATGGAGACAGATCCCCAGAGCAAGCTTCCTAGCAAGGCTGCCAACATTAGGGAGCTCTGGGTTTGACTGAGAGATCTGTGCTCGGTGAATGAAGTCAAAGAGCAGTGGAGGATGAGTAATGACTTCAGCTTCAAGCCTCTAATGCTGTGTACCCAACACACATGCAAACATGCACACATACATATACACCCCCAGCAACACACAAATGGAAACAGAAAAATAACTAAAACACTTGTAAGTGAATATAAGAAATAGTGGGAAATGGGACTGGGGATGTGGTTCAGTTGATGGAACGTTACTCTAGCATGCATGAAGCTCTGGGTTCAGTTCCCAGCACTGTATAACAAGGTTCTCTGCATTAAACGTGGTAGCAAGGTGTTATCTGCAACAGTTATACGTGCCTAATGATCCTTCTCTGTCCTAGATGGGAGAAGAAAGGTCATGCAAAATTGAAGGACAGTGACTTAGACTTAGACAGGAACACTTCATCCCCATCCTCAGAAAATATCATCATGGGGCTGGAGAGATGGCTCAGCGGTTAAGAGCACCACTGACTGCTCTTCCAGAGGTCCTGAGTTCAAATCCCAGCAACCACATGGTGGCTCACAACCATCTTTAATGGGGTCTGATGCCCCCTTTTGGTGTGTCTGAAGACAGCTGCAGTGTACTCACATATATAAAATAAATCTTTTTTTTTTTTTTTAAAGAAAATCATCATTTGTTTCTCTGAAAATGAAGCAACAAAATACAAATACATCCCAGCTTCAAGTTACAGGTAATCTGATGAATATAGTTAAATATATATTTCCAGGAAGATCTAATATACTGCTCCATATTGTAGCCAGAAAATGTTATGGGGGGAGGGGGGAGTTATACTCTCTTTAAAGAGAAAGAAAAAAGTTTGCTTTGTTTCTAACCCAATCCCTGGAAACTCTCTGGAAGGAGAGGTTACCAAGTAAATGATCGCCAAATGAGTTGCAAAGAGGTTCAGCTGATTAGAACAAGAAGATGGCATTGTCAATTATCTTCAAAAGCTGCAGCACTGGATGACAAAAAGCATGATTGCTCAGAAGAAATGCTTTCCAGACACCGTGTTCTTTCACTAATGTAAGTAGCCCCATTTTGACAGTTCAGAACATTTAGCATCCAACAAAGAAAAGAACATTGCCAGTCACATCTGCTGTAAAAAGGAACAGCAATTTTATTTCTTAAAGCACTAGGACTGACTGATGGCTTTGTGACGTGCCTAGGACCGGTCACCTCAAGTGCTTCCTAGTTCCTTCCAGAATGTGCTCTTCCTTGGATCATTTCCAATTCCAGGTGACCTTCTACACAAGGGTGCTCTTTGAGGGTGTGCCACGGAACAAGTTTAGAATAAAGTTGCTCTCTATTATTGAGGTTCATAATGCCTTGGGCAAAAAGTAAGAAGGCTCTTGTAGTAGATGACTTATACTACAGGGATGACAGAGCTAGGGTAGTGGCCAAATTACACATATATTCTAGGAGCGAAAATCAATGAATTCCCCAATAACTTGGATATTAAATATGGAAGAAAAGGGAAAATCAGGGGGTGATGATAGTTGAGTTTTAAATAATTAGATGGTAATGGAGCCACTTACAATGCTGGTAAGAAGGTTTACTGGGTTTGAGAAGAAAATAGTTATTATTAACTATATCACTTATGTGAACCTGGTGAGATGGCTGGGCAGGTAAGGACACTTCCCACCAAGCTAACCCTGACTGCAATCTCTCGTGCCCACATGCTGAAAGTAGAGAACCAACTCCAACAAGCTGTCCTCCAACCTCCACACAGTTGCTATGGGACACACACAGATAATAAATAAATACATGTAAAAATATCTTTGAGACAGATCCCTGGAACCCAAGATATACACCAAATGGCCCTGAAACTCACAGAGATTGACCTATCTCTGCCTTTCAAGTGCTGGGGTTAAAGGTGTATGCACCACCATGCCTGGCTGTAAACCAGTTGTGACTCTTTCCGTGTATAAGAACTCTACAGGGCTGGAGAACCCACGGCTCAGTGGCTAACAAGCACTGGCCGGCTGCTCCTCCATGGACTTACATCACATTCCAGACACTCACACAGTAAATCCCCACCATCTGTAACTCCAGTCCCAGGGGATCCAGTGAATTGAATTCTGGCTTCTGTGAGCACTATTTGTACATGGTATATAAATATACATACAGGAAAAATACCCATACATATAAAATAACAATACAAATGAAAAAAACTATTTAAAACACCTTAAGAAAAGTTAAATCACTATAACAAATTTGTTTCAAAACATCTTCTAAATGTTTGTCCTTGGTCTACGATTGTTCTTTTGTGTCAGACCTCTTTCAACACTGATAGCTTGATAGTGAATTGTGGTAGATCACCAACATTTACTACTCTTATAGTTAAGGCTAGAGTATATCCTTTATGAAGACTGAAGCAAAATTTAAAAGACAGATTCCAGCCTTTTCCTCAAATTCCATGATTTTGGTTTGGTAGCCTGCAAGTATTAGCTGGTAGTGCAAAGTAATATACAACAGAATAACTTTTTGTTGTTGTTTTGTTTTTTGAGACAGAGTTTCTCTGTGTAGCCCTGGCTGTCCTGGAACTCACTCTGTAGACCAGGCTGGCCTCGAACTCAGAGTTCCACCTGCCTCTGCCTCCCGAGTGCTGGGATTAAAGGCCTGCGCCACCACACCGGGCTACAGAGTAGTTTTTAATTAGGGGTTTAATTGGTCCTTTTTGAACCTAGATAGGTATAAAAAGTTGGTATCTTTTAAAAACAAAAACTTTAGTTCACGAATGTATAAAAAAATTAAAAAGATTCAGCTGGGGGGGGGGACATTCTAAAACCTAACTTTAAGGCAGGACATGGCACATGCCATAAATCCCACAAGTGTTGGGATGGGGGTGGGTGGCGTGTAGGTAATTTCTGTGAGTTTAAGACTACCTTGAGCCGTGCGTGGTGGCGCACGCCTTTAATCCCAGCACTTGGGAGGCAGAGGCAGGTGGATTTCTGAGTTCGAGGCCAGCCTGGTCGACAAAGTGAAACCCTGTCTCGAAAAACCAAAAAAAGAAAAAAAAAAAAAAAGACTACCTTGGCCTACATAAGTTCTTGGCCAGCCTGGGCTACAAAGTGAGATGGTCTCAAAACAAAACAAATAAACAAAGATGAAGGAAAGAAGCACAAACAAAACAACAAACACCTGTGTCTCAAGTGGTTCATTGGCTCAGCTAAAAGATTTGACTGACCCCTAGTGTTCACCCAGAGCATCTGCAACTGTGTAACTGTTACAGAAGATACTGAATTCAGTACACACACACACACACACACAAATGAACAAAGGAAATGATGTTAGCCTAAGCAAAACATATCAAAATGAAAATGAAGACAAAAACAAAGACAAAGAACTTGACCTGACATCAGAAATCAGACTTCCTAAGGTACCTTCTGAGTAGACAGGAGAAAAACTCACAGGTGACAAGAGTACCTGGGATACAGCTATCAGAGGAAAGAGCATCATGATTCAAAGCTGGAAATCAAGGAACTGTGTAGCATTTGGGGCAACCTGGGCAGAATGAGCCTGAAGCACTGTCTCCGGAAGGGACACTGAGAAGGAAGGCAAGGGAGAGTATGTACTTTGTGCAGAATGAGAAACCATTCAAAAGACAGCTCTGGAAGCATGTTGTGAAATTATGGTTCGGGAAGGTGTTGAAAACTAAAATTGGGATGCCATTCTGTGAATGATGGAACTATGAAGAGAAAAGCAGATGGATAGAGATAGAAAAGACGAAAGCCAATAGTTACATTTGCTGGCTGGACATCTTTGTTCAGAGTCCATGTACTATTGGTGTGTGCTCGTGTGTACACAAATGCAGATGGAGGCCAGATGTCCCTGTTGGGTAGCTTTTTCCAATCACTCTTTCTCCTTTTAAAGAAAACATTTACTTACGGGGAGATCAAAAAGGTCAAAGGGTAACCGCTCATTCCACCATGTGAGCTCTGGGCCTCAAACTCAGGTGATAATAAGACTTGTAGCAAGTGTCTGACTGTCTTTAACCACTGAACCATCTTCTCAGGCTTCTACCTTTAAAAAAAAAACATTTATTCATTTGTGTGTGTGTGTGTGTGGGTCTAGGCATAGAAGTCTAAGGACAACCTATGGGAAATTGGCTCTCTCCTTCTGCCATGTGGGTCCCAGGCATTCCACCCAAGTATTCAGACTTGGTAGTAAGAGCCCTTACTGGCTGGACCATCTCACCCTAGCCCTGGCCTTATTTTTGAGGCAGGATCTGTCACTGAACCTGGAGCCCACGGACTGGCTAAACTGTCCAGCAAGCCCCAGGAATATCCCTGTCTCCCTATTCCCAGCATTGAGATAACTGAGTCTGGGTTTTAACATGGGTGGTAGGGATCTGAACTCGAGTCCTAATGCTTGCACCAGTCCTAAAGCAAGCAGCTTATTAACTGAGCCATTTACACACACACACACACACACACACACACACACAGATGGTATGCTTAACAACTGATATGGCAGTATTAGGAATGATACTTGATTCAGGAAATCAACCTTAAAGTGCCTGGGACAGTGGGAACTGATGCCAACAGGCAAACTGAAGCTTTGGGGGAAAGTTTAAGCAGGGGCTTAAAATTTAAGCTTACCTCCCATCAGTACAGAAGTAGTTGCAGAAGCATTGAGATCATCAAGGAAGGAAAGAAACCATATCTTATAACCAAAATGTTTGGGTCTGGAAATGCTTCAGGTTTTGTATTTCTTTAATTGTTGGAATATTTCTATATAAATAATAAAATTTCATGGGATTGAGATCCAAGTCTAAACATAAAATTCACTTATGCTTTCTATATACCTGTGTATACCTGAAACTAACTTTATGTTCTTCAATACTTCTGTATCTTGATAGTAATCTATCTCATGAAATAATTTACACTGTAGAATAACACTAGAACTCCAAAGTTTTGGGATTTTGAGCACTTTGAAGTTCGAATCTTCAGCGTAGGGATGCCTAGCTTGCCACATAAAATAAGGGTATAGACTTTTATTATTTTTGTTGCTACTATATTACTATAATCTTGCTACTGTTGGAGACAGAGGTTTCAAAGGGGTTGCAACCCGTGGGTTGAGAACAACTAGCCTATGGGATATAGGGCCCTAGATGAAATAATGTAAGTAATGACTCCGAAAGACACAAGACACTAACCCGTCCAACCAAAGTAAAGAAAAAAGAATCAAGATGAAGCTATAGTGACAGGCTGAGACCACACAGAATATTGTTTCTATTATTTTCATTAAGTCAAGTTCTGATCTTTTCTTGTCACAAATTCTATTATTTTTATGGCCTTTGTTGCCTATTTTTACTTGCAAATTAGTGACCTTTGTTGGCTTTAACAGTACTCTAATTATTTAGCAATGTAAATTTAAAAAGCAGTCCACAGTTTCTTCCTTGATTCTCTTCCTGACCAAGATGACAGGACTAAGCAGAAAGTGAGGTTCTCTCTGAAGATGGAATCAAGTGAACAAGACAAGGCTTTGGATTTTACTAGTAATCACTGTCAGTAAAGACCTGGCTGCATTCTCAGAAATCAGCATCTCTAGGTTCTCCTTCACCACTGTCCCTGCTGGGGTTGACCTGATCTCTTCGTCTTTGTAGAGGCCAGAGTGTGAATGCATAGTCCTTGTAATAGTCTACCTCCTTGTAACAGTCATGTACTTTGTCTTTTAAAGTACTCTAATTTTGCTGATGAATACAAACAGTGGAACTTTTGAATATTTGGGAGAAAGAGTTTGAAAATCAGATCTTTGAAAAAATTAACACTATAAGTAAATACTTAGATTTTCCCAATTTGAGATGCAGTAGACATAGTTTTTAAAATAATCAGATGTTGAATTCTGCACTGCCAAGTCATTTCCCTTCCCGTTTCCATATCTTCCAGGAAATGGGGCATCTAAAAGAAAAGAATTCAGATAAAATTTCTATGATGCCGACCACTGTTTTAACAAACGAGTGACTGGGGTGTGGCGAGGTAAGAGAGTTCAGCACAGTACTGCATTCTATGAATCACCATTTCGGAATCTCAGTTTCTTTTATTGTGGTTTTGGCTGTTTCTAAACCAAGTAACTGTACATAAAAGCCTTTGGGGAGATCCCATTCTTGAATAAACTATTCATTAGAAAAATATTTCCTTAGAATTAAATGGTTTAAATCTCAAAGTTCTTAAAGTGAAGGACATTTGACATATTTACCCCTTTGCAATTTTACTTTAGATAAAACACACTTGTCTAGACAAGAAATTGAGCTTTGCATTCTGTTAAAGAACTAATGAAAGTACTTGAAATGACTGGATAACAAACAGGGAATGTCAACAGAAAAGTAGAAAGTATTAAAAAAGAACCACGCATATCTACATTCAAGGGCTGAAAAGTACACTCACTGAGTAGGCTTAACAGCAATTAGGGATAGTAGGAAAAAAGATGTCTTCTTAATAGATGCCAGGAAGGGATCATAGGGGCAAGGATTTTATTAGTGGAAATGAGAAAAAAATGGGGAGGGAGATAGAGATGGTTGAGTGATCCATCAAATATTCATGCAAGTCTGACCCCATGGGAAGGACAGGGGAGGTACAATTGATGAGTGGATGATCCACCTAGTCCAGAGAAAGTCTGAAAAAAACACTGAGTGTCTGTCATGATGTATAATCCTAACACAAACACTGCAGTAGATTTCAGAGGCCAGTAGCTGTGGGCCTTGACCTGTGACCTTCACTGAAACTGGAGTTCTGAGAAGCATTTCCTTGTGCCTACAAGTCCACCACCCCTGGTCCACAACACGCTCTTCTTCACAGGTGTGGGCAGCAGCTTCTTCATGTGCCTGCGGACCTCATTCCTGAAGGGAAGCTCCAAAGAGGGGAGGAAGGCATTGTAGCCCCTGTTGCTCTTGAAGCCAGTGGTCTGTTCATCTTGTCACTTCCACAACCTTGATTTCAAGATAGTGATTTTCCAATCTTCCTTGACAGAGTGCCAAGAGTCCATGTGTCTGAGGTGTTGCTGTTCTAATGTAGACACTTGTCTTTCTACTGCAGGACTTTTTTTTTTGAATGCAAAGAGGAAGTTAATTCTAGATTTATTTCTCTACATATCATGAACTCTGATATACTGTGACTAGAAGATGGATAAGCACAAACTTTATATAGCTGTAACGTCATGATGGCAGAAAGGCAATTGTGTTATATAGTAGTAACATATTAGCAAGTATAACAAACCAAAGCATATTATTTCAGTTAATATAATTTCAAAAACACACTGATGTGGGTTTGTTTGCTCATTGAGAGAGTCTCTTATAACACAAGGTGACCTTACACATCAGAACAGGTAATCAAGAATAGCCTTGAATAACACAAGGTGACCTTACACATCAAAACAGGTAATCAAGAGTAGCCTTGAACTTCTTACTCCTCATCTATCTCATGAGAGCAGGGACCACAGGCATGTGTCAGCATGAGCAATTTATGCTCTTCTCAGGGTCAAACCATATATCTGTTTATACAAGACAAAAACACTGCAGTGTGAACTATATTCCCATCCTCAATAAACACTGAATGTTATAGTACCTTGACCACACTGAGAGACAGAAGACTTTATCAGCAGCCTCATATGTTAGCTAACTGGTTCCACATATCTTGTCCAGTTACCACACAGAGGACATAATCCTATTTAAACTGTACACCACGCCTTGGTGGCATCTCACTACAAGGAGTGTATGCATTAGAAACATCGATCCCTCTAGAACCTTTCTTACACCTCCGGCAACACACATGCTCTTTTCAATAATTCTGACAAACTCAAACCAACAAGCAAGAACTTAGACTTCTATAAATGAAGGTTACTCTAACTTAAAATAATGTCTTCTTTATATAAACATGCAAGGTATTTTCTCTAAGTTCTCTGAGAAAGTGGTGTTACCCAAAGGTAGCTTCTAGTCCAGTGTAACATGGAATTACATATTTGAAATATTAATTATATAGAGAACTATTTGTATTATTTTATACTATATCTCCTAAATAATTTATAAATATTTTTAATTGTGGGTTGGAGAGATGGCTCAGGGGTTAAGAGCACTGACTGCTCTTCTAAAGGTCCTGAGTTCAAATCCCAGCAACCACATGGTGGCTCACAACCATCCATAATGAAATCTGACGCCCTGTTCTGGTGTGTCTGAAGACAGTTTCAGGGTACTTACATATAATAAATAAATAATTCTTTTAAAAATTTTTAATTGTAATACCTCATTATCTAGCCTAATAATAAAAATAAAATACAGTTCGGTCAGCAATCAAAAGGGTAAAAATAAATAGATTGATGACTGCAAACATCATAAAAACGTGGAGACCAGACCGAAACTTCAACAGATTAAGAAACAGATTAAGCTGGGCAGTGGTAGCACACGCCTTTAATCCCAGTACTCGGGAGGCAGAGGCAGGCGGATTTCTGAGTTCGAGGCCAGCCTGGTCTACAGAGTGAGTTCCAGGACAGCCAGGGCTATACAGAGAAACCCTGTCTCAAAAAAAAAAAAAAAAAAAAAACCAGAAAAAAAAAGAAAGAAAAAAGAAACAGATTAAGTAATAACATGGAAAGGAATAAATACAATGTGACAAATTATTACTGTATTGATAGGGACAAGATTAAGTTTTAGAGAGAAAATTGCCCCCAACCTGTCAATACTATTTCTTTTTTTCCCCTTTTTTTAATTAGATATTTTCTTCATTTACATTTCAAATGCTATCCCAAAAGTTTCCTATACCCTCCCCCCACCCTACTCCCCTACCCACCCACTCCTGCTTCTTGGCCCTGGCATTCCCCTGTATTGGACCATATAAAGTTTGCAAGACCAAGGGGCCTCTCTTCCCAGTGATGGCTGACTACGCCATCTTCTACTGCAGGACTTCTTAAGTCATGGCTGAAGGACCTGCCCCATGCCTTCAGCTTTTGCTGTTAACATTCCATCTTTCATTACTCCTCTGCAGAACACTACCAATTTAGCAGCAATCAGTTCATTCTACTGTCTTTATGGACCACATGTCCCCATTCTTTTTTATTTCTGTTACTTTACTTTTCAAAATATTGCCCTCTAATGATTTGTTTCCTCATTTCAACACAAGTTAGATACTAAGCAAAGAAGATGCCATTTCCCACAGACGCCATTTCTGCTCCACCTGTCAACAGAACAACATCCTGTTTTGCCTTCTAGGCCGTGGACAAATCAGTCCATATTATCTTACTGCCTGTTTCATTGTGTTAGTTACAGGCACTTCCTCAAAGCAGATGCTAAAAGTAAACTAGTTACATTAATGGGTCAAGATTAGTGTTATTCAGAAAAATTGTTATAGAAATTGAGGGAGTATGCTGTACAGAGATGGCACATGTCTTTAATCCCAGCATTTGGGAGGCAGAAGCAAGTGGATCCCCAAATTTGAGACCACACTGGTTGACATAGTTAGTTCCAGGACTGCCAACGCAACACAGAGAAAGCTTGTCTCAATCAAAAATCTGTTACAGTAACTTGTTTACCTCGAATGAAGGTATGGCTCTGTATTTTCGACTGTTAATTCTGTATTTGCTGAGAGCTAAGTACTGGCAGAATTTTGTTATTATCATTTCTATGACCAGGTTTTCTATTTTGTAAATATTTGTCCTTCTTAACCTGCCTAAAGGCAATTTAGAGATGTATCAGAGGTTATCTCACTGCTGATTGGTTGTAATAAAGATCTGACAGCAAATAGCTGGGGCAAACTTCTGGGCAGAGAGAATGATGCAGAGGAGGAAAGCAGATTCCACAGAATCAGAAGAGACGTGAAAGGGAGCAGGTAGAACAGAGCAGGGTAGAGAGGTAGATAGCTCGCCACAAGGTGGGTCACAGGCTAGAACAGTCAGTGTACGTATAAACCATAGCTAGAAGACTGCCCCATCAAAGGGCCTAAGCTTTGAACTGTAATAGAAGTTTATGTGTCGGGCTGGAGAGATGGCTCAGTGGGTAAGAGCACCCGACTGCTCTTCCGAAGGTCCAGAGTTCAAATCCCAGCAACCACATGGTGGCTCACAACCATCCGTAAAGAGATCTGACTCCCTCTTCTGGAGTGTCTGAAGACAGCTACAGTGTACTTACACATAATAATAAGTAAATAAAAAGGCCAGAGACTCTCTGGAAGTGGGGGATGTGCTCTGAATTAACTTTGTAGGTAATTAAGAATATCGGAATCTCTAATATTGGACTGAATATTATTAGACCAGTCTAAGATTGAGTTAGAATGACTGGTCACACTGAAGAAAAGAGAAAAATCATTATGACTCTATTAAGTGACTAATCTTACCAAGTCAGTATATACAGTCTCTGATGAACTATTGCCATAAAGTTAAAAGGCTAGAAGCTAGTTTAAACTGGAAAAATGGCAAGCAAGGACGAATCTAAAACATGAATTTAATTTAGTTTTTTTTTTTTTAAATCAGGACACTGAGTCAACTTACCTGTCAGCTCGACACATGAATTAATATGCTTCTGTAGCATTTTGTGGAGAGAACCTGCTTTTTCCTTTCCCAAAAAGGTAGCTGTTTTAGGATCAATCCATAAGCCAATAAGTAGATCCTTTTAAGATACTGTAAAGCATTTATTAAATTCTTTGACATTTAAATTTTAAAATTTGAAAATAAAGGTATGATTTAAATAGTGTGCATGGGAATGCACTAAATAGTATGTACGGGGATACAATTTCTTTCTTTTTTGTCTTTTAAGAAGTTAAAGTTTTAAAATTTTATAATACCTAACCTTTTGAATTAATAACTTGTTGACAAAACATTTTAAATACTTGGCTGTAAAGGGACAGTGACTAATTGTATTTTTAATCATTTTTATTAAGGAGCGGTTGTAACTAGAAAGCTTGAAAAGTTATTAAGAGTCACATGTGCATAATTTATTTATTTATTAACTAGAAATATGCATAAGCAATTGTAAATTTGAGAATTAATAGATCATGAAAGTAACAAAAGATCATGAAAGTAACAAAACAAGATTACATAAGCACCCATGCACTGACTGTCAGCGCAAACATGTCGTCACACTTCGGACAAGCCCTGGAGCATTGGCTCAGTGACCACCCGCAAGGGCGCTCCAAGACCCCCAGAGATGGCTGACACAGAACAGG
This sequence comes from Mus musculus, assembly GCF_000001635.26. Classification (NCBI taxonomy): domain Eukaryota; kingdom Metazoa; phylum Chordata; class Mammalia; order Rodentia; family Muridae; genus Mus; species Mus musculus. Next base: position 10,285,386 of record NC_000084.6, on the reverse strand, counting down.
ACTGAACTCCACACACACTGGTTTCTCCTATACATGCCTGAGGTAAATACTGCCTTAAAAAAAAAAAAGAAGAAGAAGTTTATGTGTCTTATTTATTCCACTGGTGGGTCTGAGAAAAGTCCTGAAATTAAAACAAAAGGAAAAGAAATTGGGAGAACTGTGATGGTTATCAGGCCATACTACCAATGTGATACAAAATGATAGAGCGAAGGAAAGTGAGCTGTAAGTTTCCTGACGCATCTTGAAGATTCACTGGGAGGTCTTTGAGTAAAAAGTCAGCCCTAGGGGAGTTCTTAGAACCTCTTTCATGTTCACTGGACCAGGAAGCAACCTGTGGGAAGTATAGCCTTTGCATAATTAATTTCAGAGGGTAATTCAGACTCAATTATATAGTTTTGTAGCTAGCCACCTGCAAGGGAATTCTGGTAACCATTGTCGTCCAGTAAGGAACTTCTAGAAAATAAAATCCTAAAAGACAAAGGGGATGAAGACTGATAGTAAGGAACAGAGTCCTCTTTCTCAGGATGGCACTGGAAGCAAAGAAGGAAGTTCCTTTCTCTCCTAAAGCCAGAACCAAAGCAAAGCTTTCAGAGCCAAGAAGATAATTCTTAAAGACATCCGCAGCTAGAAAAGTATGCCCATCACCATCTTACAAAGTCCAGATTCCACCACTCCCAAGGCAGCCCAAACATCCTCAGAAAAGCCTTCCAGAACAAATGCACCTAACCACATTATGCTGTCATGAAAGCTCCCATACCACTGACCCTGGCAAGAAGATAGAAGACAACAGACTTGTAAAAAATGCAGCTGTGAAGATCAGCAAGCACCTGATGCAAAGGCCATGAGGGAGTTGTAACACTAAATCACCAAGATCCTAATCAAGCCTGATGAAGATACAAAGCCATTTGCTAGCTGTGGATATGAACCAATAATTCCAGAACTTTTCCAGTTAAGGTAGAAGTATGTCAAAGTCCAAAGCTGGATTGTCTAATGACACTCTGTCTGAAAGCAAGCAAGCAGTGGGGGAGGGGGTAGTGACCAAGGGAAATGGAAAAAGTCTGAACTGAGTCCAGCTGGCTAATTCTAAATGTATACTTTTCAACGAGAGAGAGAGAGAGAGAGAGAGAGAGAGAGAGAGAGAGAGAGAGAGAGAAATGAACAGAGCTTCAGCTTTACATCCATGCCCTAGAACAGAGAAGCAGCATGGAGGGAGACAGAGCTGAAGACAAGGGTAGCTCACATTTCCCCAAGTTTGGTGGAAATAATCAACTTACATATCTAAATAGTTCAAATAAGTTCCAAGATAAGTGTAAGAAAATCAGGGCTTGGAAGATAGCTCAGTCAGCAAAAATGTTTGCTTATGATAGGATTAGAGGCGAGGAGGACACAACATCTGGCCAACACCAGAAGTAACTGGAACCAGTGGGACCTGGGCATCCAGGAACTCTGCCCAACCAGTGGCACGGGTTCCTTCCTGTCTGGGTCAGTGCCCTAAGCAGACCTTGGGCTCGAACTCAGCAGCCAGTCCCACAACACCCAGAGGAAGCTCCACTCCCAAGCACTCTAACATGCCCAGGATCATAGGATCATAGGTGAGGAAGATACATCTACCCCAATACCAGGAGTAACTGGGACCAGTGGGGGACTCAGGCACCCAGCAACTTCACCCAACCAGTGGCACAAGTTCCTTCTGACCTGAGCCAGTGCCCTGAGCAGACCTTGGGTGCTAACTCCGCAGCCAGTTCCACAACACCCAGAAGAAGCTCCACTCCCAGGCACTCTAACATGCCCAGGACCACAGGATCCCAGGAGCTTGGTCACACCAGGATCTCAGGGTCCCAGAGGCAGCTTGACTTCCAGGATCTCTGCCACACCCTGGATCTCAGGATCATAGGATCCCAGAATCACAGGGTCACAGAGACAGCAGAACCCTGAAGAGTTCTAACACAACCAGGATCACAGGAAGGACAGGCTACAGTCACATATATTGAGGGCAGGTAGCACTAGAGATAATCAGATGGTGGGAGGCAAGTGAAAGAACATAATCAATAGAAACCAAGGTTACTTGGCATCATCAGAACCCAATTTTCCCACCATAGCGAGTCCTGGATACACCATTACACCAGAAAAGCAAGATCTGGATCTTAAATCACTTCTCATGATGGTGATAGAAGACTTTAAAAAGAACATAAATACCTCCCTTAAAGAGGTACGGGAGAACACACATAAACAGCTGGAAGTCCTTAAAGAGGAAACACAAAAATCCCTTAAAGAATTACAGAAGAACACAATCAAACAGGTGCAGGAAATGAACAAAACCATTTAATATCCAAAAATGGAAATAGAAACAATAAAGAAATCACAAAGGGAGACAACACTAGAGTTAGAAAACCTAGGAAAGAGATCAGGAGTCATAGATGCAAGCATCATCAACAGAATACAAGAGATAGAAAACAGAATCTCAGGTGCAGAAGATACCACAGAAAACATTGACAGTCAAAGAAAATGCAAAAAGCAAAAAGCTCCTAACACAAAACATCCCGGAAATACAGGACACAATGAGAAGATGAAACCTAAGCATAATAGATATAGAAGAGAGCAAAGATTCCAAACTTAAAGGGCCAGTAAATATCTTTAACAAAATTATAGGGAAAAGCTTCCCTAACCTAAAGAAAGAGATGCCCATGAACATACAAGAAGCCTACAGAACTCAAAATAGATTGCACCAGAAAAGAAATCCCTCCTGTCATATAATAATCAAAACATCAAATGCACTAAACAAAGAAAAAATATTAAAAGCAGTAAGGGAAAACGGTCAAGTAACATATAAAGGCATACCTATCAGAATTATACCAGAAACTATGAAAGCTAGATGATCCTGGGCAGATCTCATACAAACCCTAAGAGAACACAAATGCCAACCCAGCCTACTATGTCCAACAAAACTCTCAATTACCTTAGACAGAGAAACCAAGATATTCCATGACAAAACCAAATTTACACAATATCTTTCCATAAATCCAGCCCTACAAAGGATAATAGATGGAAAACACCAACACAAGGAGGGAAATTACACCCTAAAAAAAGCAAGAAAGTAATCTTTCAAAAAACCCAAAAGAAGATAGCCACACAAACATAATTCTACCCCTAACAACAAAAATAACAGGAAGTAACAATCACTTTTTCTTAAAAGAAACTTTACTAAAGCTCAAAGCATACATAGCACCCAGTAGTGATCTAATAGGATGCATGGTATTATTTCAATCTTCTTGTACTGTTGAGGCCTGTTTTGTGACGGATTATATGGTCAATTTTGGAGAAGGTACCATGAGGTGCCAAGAAGTTATAGCCTTTTGCTTTAGGATACAATGTTCTATAGATATCTGTTAAATCCATTTGTTTCATAACTTGTGTTAGTGTCACTGTGTCTCTGTTTAGTTTCTGTTTCCATAATTTGTCCATTGCTGAGAGTGGGGTGTTAAAGTCTCCCACTATTATTGTGTGGGGTGCAATGTGTGCTTTGAGCTGTAGTAAAGTTTCTTTTATGAATGTGGATGCCCTGCATTTGGAGCATAGATGTTCAGAATTGAGAGTTCATCTTGGTAAATTTTTCCTTTGACCAGTATGAAGTGTCCTTGCTTATCTTTTTTTTGTTGTTAACTTTTGGTTGAAAGCCGATTTTATTCAATATTAGAATGGCTTGTTTCTTGGGACCACTTGACTGGAAAATTGTTTTTCAGCCTTTTACTCTGAGGTAATGTCTGCCTTTGTCACTAAGGTACATTTCCTGTATGCAGCAAAATGCTGGGTCCTGTTTATGTATCCAGTCTGTTAGCCTATGCCTTTTTTGGGGGGATTGAGTCCTTTGATATTAAGAGATATCTACACAAAATATTTGTACATAAGAAGAGGCAGGAACTAAACAGCATCTTTGGGTACATGATGATTTCAAGGCTAGCTTGGTCTAAGGAGACATTGTCTCAGAAAGAAAAAAAGTAAAGTATTAATTGAAGATGGCACCTGATGGTAACTCTGACCTTAATTTGCACACATGTACATACACACTTGCACACATGTACATACATACACACAAAAAAAGAAAAGAAAAAACTCACAGTTAAGCATATAATTCAATTACCAAGATTAGAAATTAAGAAAGTATATTCAAAGTAGCCAAAGAAGATCAAGTCGCAGAAACAATTGTTGTGGAATATCCACCAGAGAAGACTGCTCACACATGGATTTAAAGCAACAAAAAGTCTCTATTAGCTGGCCAGCCACTATACTGAATGTTCAGGATCCCAATGTAGCACCGAGCCTTTCTCAGGGTGAGCTTTTAAGCATAAAAACCATGTCCTGGGTTGACATGCCTCAGTTAACAAGAACATGTAGCCAGAAGCAGAACTACAGAAGCCAAAAAGCAAGGTTAGTGCATTTAGAGAGTTTTTGAGAACTCTAGACTTTGATGTATTGGGCCTTTGTTTTAGTTTTGTCAGGTGGTGGTGTTTATGTTCTATTTTACAGTCTTGAATGGCACTTTAATCATGGAGTCAGTTGTGCTAAGATTCACGATCCTATTACACAATGATATAAATGGCAAATAATTCTTCATAAGAAACAGTAAGTGGAGTGAGTCCCTGCTAGCTGAACTATCCCACTACCTAGACTCATTTCCCCAAGATCCATTCTACAGATACTGCTCACCTCTGCCTCATAACCCCTGCCCCCAATTTCAGCACACTCTAGCTGCTCAGGTGCAAGCCAAACCAGTCACAGCAAGCTGTCAGCTGAACTGCCCCACTCCTTAGACTTAGTTTCCCAAGACTCATTCTAATGCCTCCCCCACCCTGTGGCCTATCCTCTACCTCCAACTCCAGCGTCTCCAACTGCTCAGGTGTAAGCCATGCCAACCAGAAGAACAGAGAACCCTTGCTATACCAAAGGCCATGCAAGTTGCCAGAAGTCAAACCCCAACCTGGCCAGAGACTCCCTAGTGGTTCAGAGGTCAAGCAGGACAGTAGAAATCCAGACCACAAAGCCCAGAAGACCAAAGTGGAAACAGAAACCAAGGAACAAAACACACATCCAACAAAAGCAAACACAGAAACCAGCACCTAGACCTATAACTACCCTAATTTCAGATGCCTAAATGCCAGTGCAAAAATACAACAGCCAAGGCAATATGGCACCACCAGAGCCCAGTTATCCTACGACAGTAAGGCCTGAATATTTCAATGCAGCTGAAGCACAAAAAAAAGACCTTAAAACCATTTTTATGAAAGTGATAGAGGTCCTTAAAGAAGAAATAAAAAAAAAAAACCCTTTAAATAAATCGAGGAAAAGCAAGCAAACAAACAAATAAACAAAAAACAAAAGGAAATCAACAAATTCCTTTTAAAAACACACAAATAGTGAAGGAAAGTATTCAAGACCTGAAAAGTGAAAGAAAAGCAATAAAGAAAATAGAGACTGAGAGGATTCTGGAGATGGAAAGTCTAGGTAAGCAAAGAGGAACTATAGATGTAAACATCACCAACAGAATACAAGAAATGGAAGAACGAATCTCAGGGATAGAAGAAAAAGACTCAATGGTCAAAAAAAAAATGTAAATCTAAAAAGTTCCTGGCATAAATCATCCAGGAAATATGGGGAACTATGGAAAAAACATCAAACCTAAGACTAATAGAAATAAAAGAAGGAAAAGACTCCCAGCTCAAAGACCCAGAAAGTATTTTCACCAAAATCATAGAAGAAAATTTCCCCTACTTATAAGGTCTTGGGTGGCTGGAAACAGCAGCCTCTGCTGCCAGAGGAAATAAGCTAGCTAATAAGGCTAGGGCAGGAGATTCTTCACCCAGCAATTTTGCTATCTGGCAAGTTCTAAATTAATAAAGCTGCTGAGAGCAGAGCTAAGATGAGTAGAGAAAAAGAGCAGTCAGGGCAATAGCTGGCAGCTTCATGAAGCTAGCAACGAAGAACAGGCAAATTGGAGGCGAGGCTAGTAGCAGCTGATCTTGGAGCTAAGCTGGGAGCACTGGCCGAGGTCCCAGGCAAAGGAACCAGTGTGTTTTTAAAAGTACACACTAGAGTCTTCCACTAGCAGCCTTTGGATGAAGACATAGAACTCTCAGCTCCTCCTGCAGCATGCCTGCCTGGATGCTGCCATGCTCCCACCTTGATGGTAATGGACTAAACCTCTGAACCTGTAAGCCAGCCCAATTAAATATTGTTTTTCATAAGAGTTGCCATGGTCATGGTATCTGTTCACAGCAGTAAAACCCTAACTAAGACAGAAGTTGGTACTGGGAGTGGGGTATTGTTGTGATAGGTCTGACCATGCTTTTATTTGAAAGAATGTGGATTTTGGGACTTTGGATTTGGAAAGTAGTGGAATGCTTTAAATGGGGCTTAATGGGTCATCCTAATAGGAATATGGAAGACTTAGCTGCTGGGAGTAATTTGAACTGTGTTGACCTGGCCCAAGAGATTTCAAAGGAGAAGAATTTCAGTATGTGGCATAAAGACTGTTTTTGTGGTATTTTGGTGAAGAATGTGGCTACTTTTTGCCCTTGTCTGAAAAGTCTGCCTGAGGCTAAGGTGAAGAGACTCAGATTAATTGCATTGACAAAGGACGTTTCAAAAAAGCTCAGCAGAGACTTTGTTCTCTGGTTGTCTTATGAAGAAAAGTTTGAACAAGCATAGCAAGCTTAGAAAGGAAAGATATAAAATATATGGTTCAAGTATTAAAGGGGTACCAGGAAGTGAAATTGAACAAATTCCTGTGTTCTAGGAGATAACAGATTAAGGGAGTGGGACCTTGGGCAAGATCCTACACTGCTAAATTTAGATCCAGGCATGGTGGTACACACCTTTAATCCCAGGAGACAGGCATGCTGATCTCTGCATTCAAGGCCAATCTACAGAGCAAGACCCAGGATAGCCAAGCTTAGGCAGTGAAGGATTTGGAAAACAGAAAGCCAGTGACAATGTAATAATAGTACAAGTGGGTCATGTTCTAATTCCTGCAAGCAGCAGAACTTGGCAGCTTCAGCCATGTGGCTCTGGCTTTAGTGTTAAGAATGGAAGGAACTCCTGGGACAATTGATGCTGGTTAGCTGGAGCTAAGAAATTAGCAGTGATTATGAAGAGACCAGCATCACTGAAGTGAAATCTTCTGGGAAATGTTTTCTGGGAGGACAAAGAAGCTGTGTTCCAAAGATAGCCAAGGTTGTACCTCATGCTGCAGCTGGACTTGGTAATGTGTAAGAATCACCCAGGTGGTACTGTTTTTGAAGGTATGAAGGTGTCATGAAGAACAGATGAGGCTTGGCACTGTGAGAGGTCATGGAAGGCCATTGGAGAAGGTATAGCCTCAGCTGTAGTTGATGGCCCAGGACTGAAGGGGTCATGTAAAGGATTTGAGGCTTGACGCCATGAAGAGAGTCTATGAAAGGCTATTGGTGAAGCCAAGTTGGCGTAGAACACCTCAGTGTATTGGAGATGCCAGAGCCATGGGATGATCACCAAGAATAGCAGCTGTAGTGAAGTGAGTCAACCTGAGCTTAGAGTACTACAGAGGGCAGAGCTGGAGAAGTGATACCAGTCCTTAGGAGGAGTCCAAAAGATCAAGTGGAATCCCAGACACTGAAACAAGAAGCTGTAACATTGAAATTGCCTTGGAGACTCAAAGATGTTAAAGATCCCAGAGCCATGGGGTACATGCTGAGGAAAGCTGCTAACAGGGAGTGGAATCAGCCCAGGAGAAAGCAGTTTGTTGCAGTCAACAAAGATGAAAAAGAAGAGATCTGAAGACTGCTTTGACATCATCCATGTAGATACAGAGTTTAGAGTTTTCCCAGCTGGTTTCCTGTCTTGCTTTGGGGATTACAGTTAATTAGTTGGATGAATCTCAGAAGAGACCTTGAACTTTGGACTTTTAACATTGTTGAGACTGCTATAGACTATGAGGACTTTGAAAGTTGGGCTAAATGCATTTTACATTATGCTATGTTTAAGTATGGCCCCCATAGACTCATGTTTTTGAACAAGTCTGTGAGGGCCAGGGAGTAGAATGTGATGGTTTGTATTTTCTCGGACCAGGGAGTGGCACCATCTGGAGGTGTGGCCTGGTTGGAATAGGTGTGTCTTGTGGGTGTGGGTATAAGATCCTCACCCTAGTTGCCTGGAAGTCAGTCTTCCACTAGCAGCCTTTGGATGAAGACATAGAACTCTCAGCAAATCCTGCACCATGCCTGCCTGGATGCTGCCATGCTCCCATCTTGATGGTAATGGACTGAACCTCTGAACATGTAAGCCAGCCCAATTAAATGATTTTTATAAGAAAAAAAAGTACACACTATACAGAATGTTATGAGACTTTCTAAGAAATGCTAATACAAATACTCCTCAAACTATTCTACAAAATACAAACAGAAAGAAAATTGCTAAACTCATTCTATAAGGCCACAGTCACCCTGATAACTAAGCCATACAAAGACTCAAAGAAAGAGAATTTCAGACTAATTTCTTCATGAACATTGATTCAAAAATACTCAACAAAATACAAACTGAATCCAACAACACACCAAAAAAGATCAACCATCAAGATCAAGTAGGCTTTACCTCAGAGATGCAGGAATGGTTCAGCATATGAAAATTTGTCAATATAAACAAGCTGCATATCATATAATCAAACTGTCATATAAACAAAAAAACCCACATGATCATCTCATTAGATGCTTAAAAACCTTTGTCAAAACACCCCTCCATAATAAAAGTCTTGGAGATATTAGGGATATAAGGTACCTAGACATAATAAAAGCAATATACAGCAAGCCTATAGCTAGCATCGAATTAGCTGGGTGTGGTGGCACGGGCCTTTAATCCCAGCACTTGGGAGGCAGAGGCAGGCGAATTTCTGAGTTCGAGGCCAGCCTGGTCTACAGAGTGAGTTCCAGGACAGCCAGGGCTATACAGAGAAAACCTGTCTCAAAAAACAAAAACAAACAAGCAAACAAACAAAAAAAATAGAAACTTAAGCAATCCCACTAAAAACAGGAACAAAACAAGGCTGTCCACTCTCTCCACATTTATTCCATATAGTATTTGAAGTTTTAGCTAGAGTAATAAGTCAATTAAAGACTATCAAGGGGATAAAAATTGGAAAGAAAGTCAAACTATCGTTATTTGCAGATTGTAACCTCCCCCCCTCAGCCTGAAACCTGGCTGATCTGGTTTCACTGTTAGCAGGAAGAGAGCTTCGGGTGGAGCCTGCCACCCTATCGTTCTGCCACTCCCACTGCTACTGCCTGCGGCCTAGCTGTTCCAGAGCTATCACGTGGTCACCTGAAACTGGACTCCAAGGATGATTTGGCAGGAATGGGTCCCTTCCCCTTCTTCATAACCTAGTGTCTGGGAATAGTAAAATGGAACCTTGAGCAGACTAGTTGTCTTGGTTTCATTCTCTCTTGCATCTCCTAGCTCCCTCTTCTCTTCCAGAGTCCAGGCTGCCTCCCAGGCTAGAACCCAGACATGTGAGCTGCTGGCCGGCAGCAACAGATTTGGCGAACCAACATGGGACTGGGAAACGGCAGAGGACATTTGGAAGAAGCACTGCTGGTTTGGAGCTCCATGGAAGAAGAAAATAATTAAAGGAAATTTGTACCGGAGAAGGTCGGTATGGGCTAAGTTGAAACAGCGCTAAACCTGCTCACTAATTCACTTAGGTTCAGCAGTGAGGTTTATCAGGGGCTAGGAATGTAACAGGCAGTTAGCCGTAGCTCCCAAAAGCTACATTCTTAGGCTTGAGGAAAGAAAGGGTTTAATAAAAGGGATTTAATAATCAGGCGGATGGCCACAGTTAGAAACTGCATCATGCGGGAGGAAATGTCCCAGAAACAGAGAGAAATTTCAGGGGTGCCCTGCTTTGTTCTCTCTGGGCTTTACAGCAGAAGTGCTCTGCCCTTTTTGTGTCTTTGTCTAATGTCTGGTGCACCAATCTGTTCAATTCATGTATGTCCGTGTCCAGTCTGAATGAATGAATGTTCTATGTTTTATGTTGGATAATAAAGATGGCAAAAAAAAAAAAAAAAAAAAAAAAAAACTTTATCTGGTGGTTCATCAAAGCCGAGAGTGACCACACGACAAACAACATTGAAAATTCAACGTCCACTAGGAAGCTGATTGCCTCCCATCCATCGAAGTGATCGCAGTTCCTCGGTGTGTTCAAGTGACACCCAAAACTGTTTTCAGTTCCGGCTTTCTCTGCCTTCCCCTTAATGAAGTTCGGAGGGCGCTGGGGCTTCAACCAGGAAACAGGCACACAGCAGGAGGGCCCCTGCTAGAAAAACTGTTCCTTATAGGAAAAAGGAGAGTCTACAGCCTCTTAGTTTTGGGGTAAATAAAAAGCTGATAAATGGTTTTTTTCCCAGAGGGTTCTCTACATTCATGATTAATGTGTTTGGCAAATGATAAAGTGCTTTTTATTCTATGATTGTAGCTAGAAAAATTAATGTTCTCTGATTGGTCTAAATGTAACTGCTTCATTTGTTTTTTTTTTTTTTTATTGGTAATGTGCTCTGCATGTTTTCACAATCAGCTCATAAGTTATTAGTTAAGATTAAATAATTGTTACATTGCTAACAGATGGTTAGCCTTAAAATTGATAACTCAGGCTCTTGGTCTTAGCGCCATCTTCCTTGAGACTCCTGCGCCATGAGAGCAAAGTGGTGGAAAAAGAGAATGCGCAGGCTGAAGCGCAAGAGAAGAAAAATGAGGCAGAGGTCCAAGTAAGCCAGCCCTTGCACCCACGAAGCCATCAGGAGCAGAAGTGAGGGATGCTGAGGGCCGGGACAAGCTATACGACTGTGTGCTGCCATCGGTAATGAGTCTCAGTAGACCTAGAACGTCACCTCGCAGCGATTGCCTGGAGAAATGACTGCCTTTCATACAACCAAAACAGTCCCGCTGGCCCTCTGCCCTGGACCCCTGGCACTCTGGACTAGCTCTGTTCTCTTGTGGCCAAGTGTACCAAGAGGGTGTACAATAAACCCTCTTGCAGTCAGCTGAAGAATAAAAAAAAAATTGATAACTCAGGTTTAGAGTCCTTCCAACACGTGGCATAAGGCAGGCCAAGAGGCTGTGTCTCTAAAGATATTTCTAGTTGAGATAATAATTAATGTGATTGTTATCCTAGGAAGTAGAATTAAAGATAAGATTTAAAGCAATGTCTCTTTAATGAAGCATTAAAGCTTGCATGTATTCATAGGTATTAATTGGCAGCCAAACTTCGTAATATGATAGTAATGCTTCTAATATTAATTCTATAAGTGATAAATTGTTTTAAAATTGGGTTTTACTTTCCCAAAGTTAATGTTACAAAAGAAACTTAGTAATTCTTTACAGATCTGGCCAGATGCTGTTTTAATAAAGTTCAAATTCATAGAGTCAACCAGACTGTAAAATTTATCAAGGCATTACAATCTGGCGTGCCTACCTTTTATATAGTTATTATAGATCCAAAAGTTTGTTTCCTCTTTTCTCTCTCCTTTGCATCTTAATGGTTGTAAAGGTTTTGCTTCTAGTGAGTTTGTAATAACTGGAGTATTTTGCATCTAGTATGGCTAAATATTGATCTACATTATGTGAGAAATTTTTATCATTTCTGCTTCTATACAAGAAGCCAAGAGTTTTAATCTTTCAGTGTATATTGTTTCCTAAGTGGAAAATATTTTATTAGCTAATGCTTCTCAAGGGAAGTTTACTTTAAATCCTTGCTCTCACCCAAAAGATTCAGAGGCAATATTACTTAGGATTTTAGTTTACTACAGAAAGTTTTGCAGAAAAAAAAAGCTTTTATAATTGTTACTATTTTTAATCAATGGTAATTAAATATTAGCTGTGCCCAAAACAATTCTTTGACAAGAGAAAACATTATTGTAAAGTCATTTTTCTCATTCTCCCAGCCGATCATTGGCCCATGTGGACCCAACTAACTGCTGGCTACTGTGGGGTGGGGCCTTAGGGCACACAGGACTGTGGAGCTGCCTCTTAACATCTCCGTTTTTGAGATGTGGGCTCAGCAGTGGGTTAAAATACACAGTCCTTTTCAGAGTGACTCCGCATGCCAAGGTGGCAGGCAGCCAGGGCCGAGTAGGACTTAAGACATTCAGGCCCCTCCGAGGTATCATGTGGGTGACAGGCCCAAGGCCTCGGAGCCACAACAAGGCCGAGGGTAAACTAGGCTGAGGTGACTTTTACCTCAAAACACAGTTTCACCGTCCTATTAGAACCACTGTGGTACTAATAAAGAATTGTAAAGTATATTTGTATATTTTTAGAAAACCTATAACAAAAACTGTGTCTTAAAAACCTGACTAAGTGTATGTTCCTTGTTCAATACAGCAATTTATTTGGTTATTACAAAATATTAATTGACCTATTACATACCATCATTTTAAATAGATTGACAATCAATATCCCAAAGATGAGTTAACAATTATTTTTATGCATGCTTTTATATCTTCTATAAATTCATACATGCATACATCCCAATTATTGTGTTTGAAAACAACCCCTATATGAGAAGTGAGTACATGTGAATTAGATCACATGCTTATTCTTTTAAGTTTCCCCCTGTTTCAGCACAGATAATCTAGTTGTGTGCTGTAGATGGTGTTTTAAAATGCTGAACAATCAAACCTTAATTTGTATATTAATAGTCAATGCTATATCTCAGAGCTCACAATTACTTAAGATTGTTCGCCCCTCAGATGCTATTAATTCTCAAATTTGCAATTGCTTATGTGTATACAACTCAGAAAAAATGCTGTCCTTTTAAGAAGGCGGTTTTTAGACATTTATTAAATTGTTCTAGATTGCCTGGACATCTTAAAACAATGCCATGTTAGATTTATATCTCAGGTAGTCTATAGGTTGTATATATAAGATAGATTGGATATATAACCTCGTTCTTTGTATATTCAAAACAGTTATGGTTTAAGATAATATTTTAGTATTCTTGAAAATTGTGCATGTATAATTCTTTCCTTTTAGTGTCCTCAGTTACTACTTGTTTCCACATAATAGTGTTAATTCTTGAGGACTTTTACTTAATAAATTGCTACAAATAATGCTCTTATTTCTAGTTAATAAATAAATTATGCACATGTGATTCTTAATAAATTTTCAAGCTTTCTAGTTACAACCGCTCCTTAAGAGAAACAATTAAAAGTACAATTAGTCACTGCCCCTTTTTACATGAATATAGTCAAGTATTTGAAATGTTTTGTCAACAAGTTATTAATTCTAAGGACTAGATATTATAAAACTTTAAAACTTTAACTTCTTAAAAGACAAAGAAGGGGAAATTATATCCCCGTGCATACTATTTAGTGCATTCCCATGCACACTATTTAAATCTTACTTTTATTTTCGAATTTTGAAATTTAGATCTCAAAGAATTTAATAAATGCTTTATAGTATCTTAAAAGGATCTACTTATTGGCTTATAATTTGATCCTAAACAGCTACCTTATTAGGGAAGGGAAAAACATAGGTTCTCTTCACAGAACGCTGCAAAAGCATGATGGTTAATTCATGTGACAAGCTGGCAGTGAAAAAATATAAAAGCAAAATTCTAGGCCTTTAGGCCCAGGCTTGGGAATGTGATCTCTGTGACTCAATGCTCCAAGGTATGCTAATCATAAAATCCTCCACTCACCACCTTCCTGGGTTCAAAGAGTGTTCATTCAAAGAATGTGCTATTGTTAGGGGCTCTTAGAAACTGTCTTGAGAGATAACCTGAACAATTACCAGGTATTCCTTGTGACTCTTGTGACTTTGCACTTCCTTGTGACTCTTAACTGGTATCTTTGGTATTTTCCAACAACGCCCTCCCCACTTCCTTGAGTTGTGGTTTCTTCCTTTAAATACCCCCTTACCCAGCTACTCAGGGCGCCACGGTCCTCTACCCCTGTGTGGTGTATGACCGTGGGCCCGAGAGCGCTCTTGAATTAAAAGTCCTCTTGCAGTTTGCAGCAAGACCGTTTCTCGTGAGTGATTTGGGGTGTCGCCTCTCCTGAGTCAGAACGTGGGGGAGTCCTCACGTTGTGGGTCCTTTCAGCAGGTGAGTTGACTCAGTGCCCTGATTGAAGTGACTAAGAAACTAAATTGGGTACATGTTTTAGACCCATCCTTGCTTGCCAATTTTTCCAGTTTGGACTAGCTTCAAGCCTTTTAACTTTATGGCAAAAGAACATCAGAGACTGTATATTCTGACTTAGTAAGATTAGTCATTTAATAGACTCATAATGATTTTTCTCTTTTCTTCAGTGTGACCAGTTATTCTAACTCAGTCTTAGACTGGTCTAATTAGTCCAATATTAGAGATTCCTATTATAGATAACTAAAATTCTTAATTACCTAGCAAAGTTAATTCAGAGCACAGCCTCCTCTTCCAGAGAATCTCTGGCCCTTTTACTAATTCTAAAAACCAGCTCCCCCACAAGGAGGCTGGAGACTGAGCTTGAGCCTTGCTAATTTGCAACTGAATAAAGTACCTGGACTTCCCCAAAAGAAGCTTTGTAATGTTACCCTTCATTGTCTAAGATTTTTGTCTTTCAAGCAGGTCAATCAACACCTTCAGCCTGACTGTGGTGGGTGTGCATCCCTGCCCCCAAGAGCGTGCAGGTGGCAGCTACTAATTTTCATTCTAAAGGCATGGCTAGAAAGGCAGAAGTTTCAGATATTAGAAGAATGTTGTTTTTATTCTGATAAGATGGGCTTAGTCCCTTAGCTGGTCTCCGGTTTTCCACCCTTGCTGTTATTGCAAGGTCCCCTTGGTTGCTCAGGCTGTGGAGATATTAGAGATAAGGACGGTGACCTCCAGCTCCTAATATAGCCTAAGAGCCACAAATTGTGGTGTTATGAGTGACATAATTCTTATAGAGGCCTTGCTGAATCTGAGGTTGACAATCTGAGGCTATAGTGCCTCCCTTGGGAGCTACACAGTACTCAGAACTGTGCATGCTGGTTCATAAGAATATGAATACAGTATGGGCATCAGCGTGGGTGCAGGCAATGCACTGTAGGGGAAGGTCCAACTTGACCATTTCTGAGTTCCCTGAGAGATACTCCTGGTTTGGATGGAGGTTGGTATCGAGTTCCAGTTACAACCAAAAATATCTTTCTAAGGCTCTGCCTCCCCTCCCCAAAAGATACCAAGAGCCATGATTGTGGGTTGTGACAGCACCCACGGGAGGAATCGGGTCAATACTCCCCCAGCCATGGTTAAAGCCCACTCATGCAAGAATGAGGAAATAATTTGATCACCTCAGTTAAGTGTGGTCTTATTAAGCTTAATTCAAAGGTGGGAGAGAGGTTGGAGACCATACCGTGAAAAGGGCAAGCCCTTCACAGCCTCCCACCCTAACAAGCCAAATAGCCTTGTGCTATGGAGCTGGTCGTCACCCCCTCCTCTCTGTTCCCTGCCTGTCATCCAAGGCTGTTGAGGAGGAGGATCCACGTACTCTCCTTCAGTGTTATCATACTATAGTGCCTTTCAAAATCATACAGTTAGTCTTCGCCAGTGTTCCAACGCCCTAGAAAGACCATGTAGCTGGTATTCAGTAAAAATTCAACTAGGAAGTTACCTATACAGTAACTAATTAGCATTATAAAAGATGGAGCCAACAGCTCAGGGCTAGTGTGCAAGATGTTTACTAGGACAGAAAAGACAGTCTTATCCAGATCGGGTTTACCATAAGAAAAGTTAGGAAATCCCACTGAAACAGGTTTCTTCATTAGGCCCTAAGAAGTCAGGCAGAACTATAGAGCATAAATAAATTTTATGCCTCAGCCCAGCCTTTTCTTTTTTGTATTAACAACAGGGAGGAGATGTAACCTCCCCCCCTCAGCCTGAAACCTGGCTGATCTGGTTTCACTGTTAGCAGGAAGAGAGCTTCGGGGTGGAGCCTGCCACCCTATCGTTCTGCCACTCCCACTGCTACTGCCTGCTGCCTAGCTGTTCCGGAGGTATCACATGGTCACCTGAAACTGGACTCCAAGGATGATTTGGTGGGAATGGGCCCTTTCCCCTTCTTCATAACCCAGTGTCTGGGAATAGTAAAATGGAACCTTGAGCAGACTAGTTGTCTTGGTTTCATTCTCTCTTGTGTCTCCTAGCTCCCTCTTCTCTTCCAGAGTCCAGGCTGCCTCCCAGGCTAGAACCCAGACATGTGAGCTGCTGGCCAGCCGCAACAGCAGATGATATGACAATACACATAAGGGATCCCAAAAATTCTACAAGAAAACACATACAACTGATAAATACCTTTAACAAAGTAGCTGGATACAATATTAACTAAAACAAAAATCAGTAGGCTTCCGATATACAAATGATAAGCAGGCTGAGAAAGAAATCAGGAAAATAAAACCCTTCACAATAGCCACAAATAGTATAAAATATCTTGGTGTAACTCGAACCAAGCAAGTGGAAGACTGTATGAGAAAAACTTCAAGTCTCTGAAGAAAGAAATTGAAGAAGATATAAGATGATGGAAAGATCTCCTATGCTCATGGATCAGTAGGAGTAACATAGTAAAAATGGCCATCTTACCAAAAGCAATCTACAGATGCAAAATAATTCCCATCAAAATTCCAACACAATTCTTTATAGACCTTGAAAGAATACTCAACTTTATTTGGAAAAATGAAAAAGGCCTAGGAAAGTTAAAACAATCCTGTACAATAAAAGAACTTCCATATGTATCACCATCCCTGATTTCAAACTCTTCTTCAAAGCAATAGTAATAAAAAAAAACCCACATGATATTGTCATAAAAACAGACAGGTTTATCAATGGAATCAAACTGAAGAACCGAAGTAAAGCCAAATGCCTATGGACATGTGACTCTGCTAAAGAAGCCGGAAATGTGTAATGGATAAAAGAAAGCATCTTCAGCAAACAGTGCTGGTCTAACGATGTCTGCAGGTAGAAGAATGAACATAGATCCATATCTATCACCTTGCACAAAACTCAAGTTCATGTGGATCAAAGACCTCAACATAAAGCCAGATACAGTGAACCTGATAGAAGATAAAGTGAGGAATAGTCTTAAACACATTGGCACAGGAGACAAATTCCTGAACACCAATATCTCAGGCACTAAGGTCAACAATTAATAAATAGGGCCTCATGAGAAACTGAAAAACTTCTTAAAGCAAAGGACACCATGAAAAGGACAAAAACCGCAGCCTACAGAATGGGAAAAGATCTTTGCCAACTCTATATCTGATAAAAGGCTGATATCCAAAATATATAAAGAACTTAAGAAATTAGACATCAGCAAACCAAATAATCCAATTCTAAAATGACACGCAGACCTAGAGAGAATTCTCAATAGAGGGATCTCTAATGACCAAGAAATACTTAAATGTTCAATGTCCTTAGCCATCAGGGAAATGCAATTTAAAATGACTTTGAAATTCTATCTTAAATCTGTCAGAATGGGTAAGATCAAAAATACAAGTAACAGTTGTAACACATGCTGGCAATGATGTAGAGCAAGGGGAACATTCCTCAATTGCTGGTGGGAGTACAAATTTGTATAGCCACTTTGGAAATCAATATGATGATTTCTCAGAAACTAGGGAATTGATCTACCTCAAGACCCAACTATACCACTCCTGGGCATATACCCAAAAGATGTCCCACCATCCCACAAGGGCACTAGCTCAACTGTGTAAATAGCAGCTTTACTCATAGTAGCCTGAAACTGGAAACAACCTAGATGTCCCTCAACTGAAGAATGGGAAAAGAAAATGTGGTATATTAACACGATGGAATATTATTCAGTTGTTAAAAACATCATAAAATTAGCTGATAAA